>NW_017537212.1:872155-905762 GCF_001853355.1 Bactrocera latifrons | reverse complement strand
TGTTTATTACTTACTGAGCACGTATATCCTAATGTCACATTGTTTGTTGTACGAGCATGCACAGTGGCGTGTGAGTATGTGTGATTCATGTGTTCTTGTATTGTGTATGAATATGCTCAGGTCTTAAATGCGATGATAAGCAATTTGTATGCATCGCATTGATTGCTGCAGTCGGCACGATGTACTATACATATTTACATATGTAAGTACATATGTGTGTGTGATTTGGGCTTTATCAGCATTCTAATTGCCATTGAATAATCAAGTGGATGCATAATGCACTTACACATGCATGCGTACACACATAGCTACACATATTGAGGTGAATGCACGAATAAATCATACAGATATAGAAATATACTATATACATACACATGCACAWACTTATATCGATGTCTATGTCCATACATGTAGAAAAACATTTATTGCTTGTTTAATCGCCTTATACTTTGGCGCGCTGGGCAGACAGACAGTTGCCGCCGTGCGTGACTGTGTGATAACACTATAACCTTGAACTTGAACTTTCTGATGGCCCATTTTTGCATCACACAAAAGCTGTCATGCGTTTGCATGTAATAAAGCTTCTAAGTAAATACTTGGAAATAATTTATATGCTGATTTTCAGAGGTGTCAAACTTATCAGTGAGACAATTTGCGACATTTGATTCAATTTTTTAAAGGGAATCGCTTTCATGGCGCGAATTACCAAAATTCTAAGAAATCATTAGGGTTCCACAAATACAACAACTTAATGGGCAAGCACAGAAGTGTCTATAATATATGTATATAAATCCTGTAAACGCCTATTGTGTCTAACTGCCGCTCATTGACTAGAATGCGGATATTCTTGAAAACTACGCCACTAAAATAAGAAACGCCTCCAGTGTGTTAAAAAAACAAGAGAAAAAGTTAACTCCGGCTGCATCGAAGCTATAATCTCCTTCACAAAAACAAAATGTTCCGTACAAGAACTTCATTCCGATTGCAGAGTTTGTATGGCAGCTATATGCCATTTTCATACAAACACTTGCTTACGATTCAGTTAATATGGCGGCTTAATGCTATCGTGGTCCGATATCGGCAGGTTTGACAAATCAGCAACTTTGATAATTGTGCAAAATTTCACATCCACATCTAAACAAAAAATACGCTAGTTCGCGTATATACTGACAGATAGACGGACATGACTAAATCACCTCAGCTCATTTTGCTGGTCATATACATTTATATCTATATTTGATARAGTCCCCAACACCATTGCTTCTGGTTATTACAAACTTCGTTGTTTAGGGTATAAATGTGTACATATTATGCATATTTATTATTATTTTTCCCCTGAAATATTGTAAAATTTAGTGTGTTTTGAATACGTGCATACCTATTTTGCATACTTTCGTAATAAGTTTGATTACTTATATTATGGACACATTTAAGTTCATTTTATATTTCCGCCTATTAAACGGCGCCACATAATAATTACAATAACTTTAGCAACAAAAACAATTACAGCATGTGTAACTAAGAAAAAAGCGCTGATTGAMAGATAGTGCATAGCTTAATGTACAAGGCCCATGGGGGCGAAGAATGAGTGTACGACCAGAGCTGACGAAGGGGTTTTAGTATGAAAAATTGTATGCTTCTTATTAATAAAACTTTTATAATATGACTTGTCATTAGTTAAACATCATTAAAAAAAATATTCTGAAAATTATTTCGAAGGAATATTTTTATAAAGAACTGTAATTTTTAAACAAATTAAAAGATTAATCATCAGTTGTGATCCAAATCGTTTGTTAAATACCGTGCTGCAACTAAAAATGTATATTTATCTTTATATAAAATATTAAAAACAATTTTTTCGTTGCTTTCATATGTATGATATGACTCATGTGAGGAGAGCACAGGTGAAATAAATTTATTTGACATCTTAACATGCCAAATGACTTTAATGACCACRCAGTTTCCATTCCTTGGTAAAGTTAAAGATCATATGACATAATTTATTACCTTTTGGTATGGTTGTCACATAATAATAATATAACTCGGACTTGGTCTTATACAAATCGGAGACGTAGAAGTTGCCGGTGTATTCTTGGCAGGTTTCGTTGTGACCCTCACAAACGCCACATCTATCTGTAAAGAAATTAGAAATATTGTGATTTAATAAAAAGGCAAACATGATAAATACATTGGAATTTTTTTAGTTAAAAACTCATCGTGTGCTTTTGATAAATTATTGCCTGTGATTATTAGGTTTTAATGTTTCATAAAAAGAAATTTTATCGACCCGCACGTTAGCGAGCGAAAGATGATTGACTCATTTTGCGCTATTTTTGCGTTCAGGAACCTGTGATGTGTGCCACATCACCTTGACTGTCCATCAGTGCTATGTTTTGCCGTTGAAGGTCCAGCTGTTGCGGTTCTGCGCGCAATTCTCAGTTTATTTTTGTATAAAATGTGTTCTGATGTATTTGTGGACAGACAGGGGTTTGATGTGGCACAAGGCTCGTTATACTATATACTAAGTAAATACATCAATTACTCTTCTGCTTTTAGTTTCTATTATTATTAGTTCATGTGGTTTTATTGTTGCGTTTCTATTTAGGCTTTCGTTTATTTTTGYGAATTACCTATTTTCGCCAGCGAATTCAATTCATTGTCACAACCTGCCGGCCGGCAAATGCCATTGACACACTTGTCGAAGCTATCCAACGAGCATGTGGTGCCGTCTTTCACCTTGTCCGCGAGCATAAAATAGGCGCTATTGTCTTCCAGGCGGCAAAACAGTTTGCATTTCTCGGCCGAGGACACTACAAAAGCCAAAAAATCAAAAATAAAAACAATTGTTGAGTTAGTTAAAATATCTGGGAAATATATTTGCGGTAAGAGAGCTACATAAAACCGATATACCCCTTTGGGAAAAATATATGGCATAGTAGTTTGGCTTGAAAGCCTTGGAGTGGGTATTTAACTTCAAACCGAAATATSATATCCACTTTAAAATATCAAAATTAATGATATGATAAATTAATGTATTTTCAACCGCATACTTACGTCCATACTTCGGTATCCATTTCGCCGAGCGGGCAATGCCTTTGCTAGAGAAATTCCGACCATTCATTTCGTAGCACTGCTGCTCACGTGAATCTAAAGTACCGGGTGGACATGTGTGTGTGTTGCACGAACGATATTTCTTTCGGCTGCCCGCACAGTACTTGCCACCGTTTTTCGGCAGAGGATTATTGCATTCACGCTGTGATTCCTGCACGCCTCCGCCGCACGTCAGGCTGCAGGGTGTAAATTCACTCCAGGGACCCCAACCGCCTTGAACCACTTGCAGCGATTTGCCCTCGCGTGGCACGCACTCACCCTTCTGACACCAGTGGCGCTCGTTGTTGCACGGTGTGCCATCGGCCCATGGCAGATTGCTGCTGCGACAGTCACTGCTGCTGCTGTCCGTCTTGCACCACAGTCGCTTACATTCGCCGTCGATGCGACAGTAGCGCGACTGGTTGCCGTGTATTAGTTGGCATTGATGGTTGAGTGAGTATATCTCGCCRGGCAATTTGGTGTTGAAATTCTTTATGAAATGCGTGGGTGTGTCTTCGAGGCAGGATTTGTCTTCTTTTCTGTATTGTATTGTAGAAGATAATTGAAAGAAAATGTATATGATAGGAATATGATGGAAATCTCCGCGGATTTTGAGATCGCCAGAAGGGTCAAGACTCAACAAATAATATGAGGTAATTAAAAATTATGCCAAATTATTGCCAATAACTTACTCTAAAAATTCAGAGACATAATTACGCGAACAGTCAGACCACGACCACGGATGTATGTCACTGCCCATTATACTCGACATTATATGCATTTTACTCTTCGTACCTGGTCGGTTGAATGGTTTACAGAGGTCGTCATCATCGTGTGGCATGTTTAAGCTACATTGAAGGAAATTTTAGTAATAAGAGATTTGCGTTACAATCGAAAAAATTTTTTTTAGAAAAAAATTTGGATTAATAAAGTCGAAAAAATATTCACAATTTAGTTCGACTTACACGTGACCCAATTCGTGAGCAATTGTAAATGCGGCTGGCAGTCCGTTATCTTGTACTATGGCGCACGATCGTCTCTTGCAGACAGTGCCCAGTTCAGCCAAACCCAAAGTGTCGCAAGGCTCACCTTCGTTGCGGCAAATTTGATCGCTATGAAAGAAATATTCGTAAACAAATACAAAAATACTTTTAGTAAGTATTCAGGGCAGCAAAAGAGAGCATAGCTATTTATTATATGTTACTATTTTGAGTTCATAAGAAAGCAGAAATATTAAGGTATGTGCAATTTATTTATCATATATGCTAGTAAATAGTTGATTATCTCAAACTCACCGTGTAATGAGCATTGCTGTATCGTAATGGTACCCTTGTTTCGAAACGACGCCACAAAAGTCCTTCAGCATAGCAGACGCCGACGTGGCTAASAAGCGAAAAGAGTGTATTCAGACTRCGCCTTAAATTCATCCTACCTCTATCACACATACACACAATCTCAAACGAAAACTCACCTTTCCTGCGATCGTCGCGTAATATCAATATATTCGCYACAGTTATATAAATAGAGTTGCCAATGCTAGCATCCGCGTATATGTTCGAAACAATCGATATCAATGTCAATATATATGACTTCAAATCGCTGCCATGAAACTCACTCATCGTCTTATCAACCGCCACCAGCACTTCCATCGTGAAGACATGGCGATCGACATAGTTACGCTTCTTACGATGCAACCTCGTGAATAGACTCTCTTCGAGTTCTTTCAAATCCATGTCGAATGAATCGGCGACGGCGTGTCTGGCATTACGACGCGAATGACGCCACACTTTGTGCAACACCTCCGAATCGCCATCACCGGTCTGATTGACCGGTTGTATGAGCAGCGACCCGAAACTTGTTTTAATGTAACCAGTCTGGCGCAGAAAAACAACAAAAAAAAAAAATATTATGCAAATATGCAAATAAGTTAAAATGCGAAATAAACTTTGGAAAATAAATGAGTTTACTAATGTAATAGCGGCGATGGGGTGGAGGAAATAATGGCGCTCATTAAGGAGGGACAAGGAAATATTCTAAACACTTTARTGTAAGTGGTTATGTCTGTGTGTATTATGATAAGTACACAGACTCATACTCGATTGTACACTTCTTGGCACTAGCTAAATTGTAGTTATGTATACATATATATGTCTTTGTGTGTAGGCGTCTATTATTTCTATTTATGACTGCGTTCTTGCCTTTAAGGCATGTGCTGGTCGATCAGTTGGCATGTGCAGAGGTGTGGCACACACAGTYATACATACGTACATAAATATGCATGTTTATTCAAACACATTTAGCCAGCACGGTTGAAGGCAAATACATAAAGCTGATTTATTGCAAATTGCAAATACGTCTAATGAATGAATTTACGGCGATCGGATGCTACCGTAAATACCGCAGCGACCGTCGCCGCAGGCGCGTTTGCATATACAGACGGCAGTGAATTCAAAAAGCAAAATCCACACTTCTTTGCACGGTGTAGGCAATAAAAAAAGATGTGTTTTCAATTATGTTTGTAATTTCTGGTGGTGTCGTGTGGGCAGTATTATGCTGGGAACGTGAATTCTAGCTCATTGTACAGGCAGCTTATGATCCTCTGCTTAGTTCAGTTTGTACAAAGCAAAGCTTGATTTCTAGTTAACTATTTTTGAARGTGATAACTCACCATGCCATTGCAGAGCGACACGGACACCGTCGATTGGTCGTCACCTTGCACTACGCCCTTGTAGTAGCAACCCAAGTAATGGCCACTTGCTTCGTCTTCCTCTTCTTCTTCCTCGGTTCTATTGTTAAGTATACGAATTACCTACAAACGAAATTAAAGTGTAAATTAGGTGACAATTTAGATCCTGGAACGTGCATTTTAAGGTTCTAAAGTATTTGTGTTGCTGGCTTAAGCTAATTTTCGTTTTTATTATATTTTTCCTTACACTAAATGTTTGCGGTGGTATGAATGATGTGTCCTGATATAAAACCAAATGCAATTCATGCCCGAAAGCATTTATTATATATTCGGGATGTGGATCCCAAATTTGACTAGATTTACTACGAAATGTACCCGTTTCATCGAACGCTGAATAATAACCTGAAACATAATTAAATAAAATAAAAAAATAAAAAAAATAATGAAACAGTTAGAAATGAAATAACATAATTTAAAAAAATGAAATAAATTAAATTAAAAAAGCACCCAAATAGTATAACAAAATTTGTATACTTTATTTAATATTTAAATTGAATTACATAAAATATTTTGCTTTTATATAATTTCTCAATATATGTATATTTTTTTTTATATTCCCTATGGAATCTAACCAATTTCCACTGGTTTATCAAAGTATATTCAATAATTGTTTCTTGTCTGGGTTTGTTTGATTAGTGAAAGATTAGCTTACCATTCGTTACGCTGCTTTTATTGCGATTTGACTCGTAGAGCAAATCATCTTCGCTTAGTTTGGAATTGTACACCTTTCTCGGCGTCACAAAATCACTGGTGAAATCRTCCGGAATGCTGTTGTTTATATCGCCAATGTCGTCTTTAATATCCTCTGCAAGAATACGAGAGCGAAAGAATGATAAAAAATTAAAAACTAACTTAAAATTATTTCAAACAAAAAACGGCTTGTCATATGTCACGTTTTGTTTATCAGTATTTTTTTTTTTTTTTTTTTTTGTTTGATACTCTTCCTATAAAATATTAGATTTTGCCTGAGTTTGGATTTCGATCCAAGATCTTTGGTCAAAGGTTGTGATGAATTTGATGCCACTTGCGTGTGGTTACATTCGTTAAGTCGATTTATTGATTTTCAGGTTGACTTACCATCTTCGGTCCACTGCTCGTCGCCAATAAATGAATGATTTATAAAAATCGTTTGAATGTCTGGCGAGTCTACAACTGGTGGATATGCTGTACTACTCGTCCACGTATTTGATTTGTTTGAAACACCTGCGATGGTGTGCGCACCTTTCCGACTGCTGCTGCCGTTGCTCCCCGGCTGGTACCAAATGATCAAGCCCAGCAAAAGGCCGAAAAGTATCACGCAGCATATGAGAAATGCATTCTGCTTCCAATGCGTGGACATATTGCGGCATTTATTTTTATAAAACCACCACTCGCAAGTCTTCTTAATCACAAGCTGAAAAAGAGATATACAACAAAAATAATTAAGTAAGGCATTTACACAAAAACTGCACAATATGYTGGTGTCTGAGGCAAATGGTACCACGAAAGGCCTCAAATGACGAGTGTGCGCCACTCCGAAAAAATAAATTTTTATTAATTTGAATTATTCAATATTCTACCCTGCGTTTTACGCTCTCAATATAAAACTTATTTGTAGGTTAGTGTAGACTCATATACTTAAGCGTCGAGGTACGTTTTATTAGAATTGTAATAATTTTTACTTCCCTTTGTCATTTGAAAATGATAAATATTTATTGCATAAACAGTTGAAAGTGTAAGAACGTGCTTTCTGCGCCCAGCGGAGGCGAGCACATAAGGGCCCGCACATCCGCAATTAAGTCTTTTGTCGACGTGTAACCCCACACGAATCTCGACCTGTCGCTCGAAAGCAAAGTTACGAAGCGACTATAAGTAAAAACAAATACACATGTATATATAGTATGTAAGTGAGCGCTACAAAGTGCTACCTTGCTTGTGGCCCTTAAAAGTGTGCATGCCTATAAAAACATAGTCTCGTTTGTAAGTCATACCAGTGAATTCTTCCAACTACAAATTGTTAATTGGCTAGAGCTCAGCACGTTTCGAAGGTGCGCACGCGCAAACAAACTAAACGCCAAGGAATGCTGAGTCGAGTTGTTTAGTTCGATGCRCTATTCCTTAAACTTTCATACATACATATAATATTTGAATGTTGCCTCTAAAGAATTCTTTGTGTCGTGCATTTTGTGCTTTCATTTCGTTTTAGTAATTTACTAATCCTGCCAATATGATAGGTCTTCACTGTATTTCGTTTTTAACGATTTTAATTAAGCGATTTTTAATCGAATTAAAAATTAATGGCGCATCTGTATGCACGAATAGACATTCAAACGACAACGGGACAAAGTTAACCAAATCTAATTGACTAAGTGAAATTTGTTCCCCAAATCAAGAGATCGTCAAACGAAATAAATTCCATAACGACATAAAGRTTCACACTTAAATAAAATAATTTAAAAATTATATGTTTAGAAGAAAGAAGAAAACTCTGAATTTTAGTAATTTGATAACAAAAAAATATCCAAACTAGTTTACTTAAAAAGTCATATTACAGCCAACAATTTATTTTTTAAGACTTATAATAATATTTTAAATATAGCCGCCTTCCGGCCCACTGTGTTGATCACCAAAAATATTCATAAAAATAATTTACCGGCTGCTTATAGACTACTTAACTAGATAATGAAGATGAGCAGCCAAAAAAAGAATCGGACTAAATTTGAAATTTTGATTGGAATTTATGGAACATTCCACAGGCACAACTGGTTTGCACGAACTTCGCACGCGAAGGCTCATGTTACATACAATCAACTAGTCAGCGGCAATGCCCCAGCAGAGTCAACACAAAGCCGAGTTGCGCACTATCGGGCAGCTAGTGCGAGAACTGGCATGCAGCCGAGCCGATCCACATRCTTATGCCTGTATGTACATAAGTATTCAAGTGTTGAGTTGTACTAAACTGCCTTGAGCGACCTTAATTCTTCTTTACTAACGGTTTGTAGTGTTTGGTTAACTCCTCATTGTTGTTGCTTTTAGTTAATATATTTCAATTTGATTATACGAAGCAATTCTTTTTAAATATTTTGTTTTTGTGTRCTTTTATAATTGAAAGCTTTTCTGTAGCGATTTTAACGACTTTTGCCTTTTTCTTGAGTTGCTAATTCTATAAATTGAATTTGTTTTTGTGCTTGGATACAAAATATTCTAAAAAAAATCAACTTGAAATGACTGAGAACCTGTTTTTTGGGCACCTGCCCGCGCCTGCACAGTAACCTCATATATTTTAACACGTTTATGAGTTTATTTATTTATTTTAACAAATGAGCTCTGGCTTTGATGCGAACGGTTTGTTTATTATTTTTTACACGCTTTTTCTGTACCTATTCTTTGCACACAAAAAATATAGACACATAATTTGAAAGAACATAACGACGACATGCAGTCTGTGAGTTGAGCACGAGTTCTGGGAAAAATTGTAAATGCTTAAAATACTTGCAAGGAACTCTAAAGTTCGTTATTAAATGTTTGTGAACATGCACAGACATTAGGAAGAAATCTGCAAAAAACCAAATTTGATATTGAATTTTTTAGAGAAACTATTGGTGACGAATTAATTAAATCAATATTAAATGCTGAAATTTTTCTTCCAGACTTATATTCATTATTATATTTGAAAATTAATGAACTCTTCATTGGATAGTCATTCGAAATTCCCTTTGAGCGCTTTGCTATAAATATGTTCTGAGGAGCCAATATCAAAATATTAAATCAATCCCAGTTTTTTATCTATCATGAAATATTCTCTTGACACAAGTGGACTTCTAAGCTGAARGATCTATTATTTCTGTCTGAAGTTTAGTGCCGTTCTAATAGACAATTATTGATTCTTGCTTCTGATAACCAGAAAAAGATTATGTTCCTGCATTTTTTTTTTGCTTTTAACATTCGTCAACTTTTCAATTTTAAATTATTAGAAGAAAACATAGAAATAGAACGGGACAGCGCCCTCAACACACGCTAGTCACGACTCTTCAATTAAACATTTTCTGTTGATCATAACTGAACATTCACTAATGCAAGTAAAGA
Organism: Bactrocera latifrons; assembly: GCF_001853355.1. NCBI lineage: Eukaryota > Metazoa > Arthropoda > Insecta > Diptera > Tephritidae > Bactrocera > Bactrocera latifrons. The sequence goes on along the minus strand of NW_017537212.1, from coordinate 895,861 downwards.
TATGTGTGGCTTGCACGAACACTTGCAGAGCAGAAACCGTGTCACTCATACGCCAAGTGAGCCATGCACCCAAAGTGAAATATGCGCTAAAATCGTAAAAACTTGAGTGCGCCGAAATCCGGCGAATGCAAAGCATGGAAATTCCAACAAGAAGTAACGGCTTAACGTGCATAAAATCGATTTTATGTGCTTATCCGCGAAAATGAATGCTTGCAGCGAGTTTTGAATGCCTACAAGTGCATGTGTCTGTTGTAGTTGCACATCGGTTTATTTGCGTTTATCAAAAGCAGAGAGATTTGSAGGCGCACAACTCACTTTTTTGAAGAAACTTTCGAAAGACATAAGCAAGCAGTGCTGCATCGATTGCGCGGGAAAATGTRTGTGCGTGTAGTCGGGCACACGAATGCATGTACATGTGTGCAGCTTTAATAGAGTTTACTGCATTTTCAGCGTTTATTGGCTCCATAAAAGCATTTTAAACGATCGTAAACAACCGAAATAGCGAAAACTTCCACAGAACGCATAAAATGCTCCGGCTCGAAGTTGGAGGAGCTGCCCGCGCTGGTCGATTTTTGTATACGCTATCGCTTATTCGCACAATATAGAAAACTAGGCTTTCCGCGCGTGTTGGGTGCGTTCAATGTTTTATTTGTTCCGCCACTAATGTCACTCATACGCCCGCGCGGTCTTTTAATTAATGCCGTTAACCTAGCGACCGATTTCTGATGCGTCACTTTCTCTTCAAATACAGTTATAAAAGGCGTATAATAAGACGCAGGCACAATGTAGCAGTATAGATGATGTTTGAAGGATTTTGAAACTATATCTGCCGGAGAACTAACATAATGGGACAGTTCTAGTTTAAACCACATTGCAACTGCTTATTAACTCACTTAATACTTTACAATCTTTATATTTTCTTCAAAGTATCGAATACTAATCGGTTCGCAAATATTTAGTCTTTCTCTTCTTTCAACCCCGCCAAAACTAATTCTTTACGCCCCAATGCAAATTCGCAAACTGGGCACGTTTTATTCAACGCCACACAATTTAAATGCTTCGAACGAGTCTTCTTAGGAAATGAGATGGCATTCCTTTTGGCAAAACATTATTTCTTTTTTGAGCAAAGTCGTTTTCAATTTTGGGCAAAACAAATTTGTTTTTCAAAGCGAAAGTGAACCCCAAACATAAAACGAAAAACAAAATTCGAAACATTCGCTGGAAGGCAGCGCCCCACCAGAGGAATTTAGCGAAACGTGCAACAACAAATTACACAAAATCAACAACAACAAAGAGCAATAATAGTGAATTTCCCGATACCGCCGCAATGTTGTCGACAATAAACTCTGACAAACCCAGTTGTTAGGATAACTAGAAAAGTTGGACAAACATCACCATAAATTACGGTTATTTGTAAATATTTGCGAATTTTCTTTTTCTCAATTTGAGTTTTTATGAATTTCGCTGGAAATTCTCCGAACAGCTTAAATGGTCGATTCCTCATTAGACGCCYCACGCGCTGATTTTTGATCTGTGGGTAGAATAACACCTATGTACATGTATCATTGCACCATTTTATACTCCCACTGAATATACCCTGCGAGAAAAATACGAAATCCTCTATAGGACTTAATGGCGGTCGATCACTGCAAACCCGAAGAAGCTCAAACAAGCAAGAAATGGGACAGCTCCGCCATATCTGGGAATTAAACTGAAGGTTTTTGGAAATATACTGCGCTTTATATTTYACCTGATATCTGGGCAAACGCCGTGCTTTTCCACGAGGGGCACTCGAATAAATCGCCATAAATTCAGGTAATGGGAAAGTGTGAACGCCGAGCTGTCAAGTTCAGTGTTAGCGCTGCAATAAAATAGTGTGGTATTTGTTTGGCTCTCACAACGGAACCAGCAGTCAAACGAATAAACAATTTGAACAAAAGCACATAATTATAAGAGAGAAATTGTTGTTGTCACGAAGCCGAGATCTTATATGGTAATCTCGATGGAGAATCAATGCTGTTATAAGAAARAGTTGTGCCTGAGTAATTGAATGGGAAATTTGAGTTGTGTTTTATGCACACCGTGGCTATGTTCCCGGCTAACGCGTATKAATGTTTACTGTTGTTAGTGTGAAAATTTAAATAACATTTTTCTAGAATGGAACTAAAAATCAGAAATCATTTCTCTTGTGCGAAAAGGGCAGAGTGAAAAGCTTTATGCMTTAAAAATCCGCAGACGCACATAAAATCAGACTTTTTAATGCCGCAACAACAAACACAGTGTGAAACGCGTGGAGCGCAACCTCCTCAACGCTCCTCAACGCTAAAATTAGCAACCCGTGAAAATTGAGAAGTGCGTGGCAGTAATCGATTCAAATGGCAGCACTTGCGTTTCTATTGCGCTTTTTGCATTCAAGTGGTTTCCTTTTCGTTTTCGTTWKCGCTTTTGATAAATATACATAGTTGCAATTAGAATTTTACGATTCTCCTAGACACATACTTCGTGCGAACGGCTTGCCAGGGCGWCTAATGCAATCGCCTTCGCCGTGCGCCGCAATTTGCACCGAGCGTTGCGTGCCTCAAGTTTTACACGCTGCGTTTACGCGTTTTGTGGCATGCCTCAGTGCAAAACAATAGGCATTAATTGCCAGCAATCTGTTTCGCCGCACGGCAAGTGTTTGTGGGAATGTGTGCCTATTTGCCACAATTAAATTCAAAGCAGATTGAAGAGTCCAATCCATTGCTCAACTTGTGTGTATGTGTGTGTGTGTGGGTGTGTGTGGGTGTACATCAATATTAATTATATCAAACATGTGCATTTTGTAGTGCTACATTTGCAAGTCAAAAGCATTTAGAACTAATTGGAAATGAGAGCGTATTGGACCAATGGACTGAATCTTACAAATGGATTGCATATTATCGAATATTTTTGGGACTAAAATCAATTCCTACATAAATTAAAAAGTTTGCTGAAATTTATAAAGAAATCTGAAGTGAATGGTTCTACTTCTGTGAAGTGCTGCTTTCTACTGCAGCTAGGTGACTGCTGGGTAATTTTCTCTGGCTACCACTCAGTCMAGCTACGAAGAATCGTTCTATAAAACTATAGTTGACTACTTTTGATTGCCTTTTCTAATTTCTGCGTTGATGACACCACACTGACTATGTCATTGTCGCAACTTGCCATTGCCAATGCGGTCCCAATGTCTATTGCGTTTGTTGTCAGTACTTGTTGTTACTGAAATAATTACGGCATAAGTGCGTGCTTGTGTCGRTGTGTCYGTGTCAGCGTGTGCATGAGTGCGTGCGCGCGCCTGCCTAACCTTGAAATGTAGCCAAATGATCGACGATAAAGTTTTTAATTTAATGAAATTGCACGCCTTCACCTCATATCCACAAGGCACGATTTCATTTTCTGTCTGAGTGTTTTTCTTTTTCCTTTTCTTTTAATAAACAAACATAATTGCGCTCGAGCAGATGTGAGTCATTAAATTGAAATCTCGAAAAACAAACTTGCAGAGAAACAAATATGTGTTTATACGAGTTAGTGGCACGTTTTTCGGGAATAATTCGGACAAAATCATTCTTAATAAAATTAGGTAAGAAATCAGTATTTAACTTTGGGCATTTCATTTTTGCAAAAGTATGAAAGATGCTTTTGAGCTAATTACTAACAGTACTTATTGATATCAAATCGAATTGAGAACTTTCCTGCCATTTTTCAGAGGATGGTCAATGAACTAACAAGAGCTGTGAAAATTTAAAAAATCTGATACAAGAGCATTATATGGAACACCTGATCGTGTAAGAAAGAGAGAGCCGGTATTATATATTTATATTTTTACACATATACATATTTTTTACAATGTAAAAATATTCAAACATCACACATAAAATCATTGAAAATACCATTACGAAGCTGGTTAACTTCGCTAATAAATGATAACTACAGTGAAGAATGCACACCATCTCTTCTCAATTCCTTGTGCGGAAAGTATCAAAGGTTTCAACGCGACCGAGAAATTTTGTAAGARTTTTAAGATTAATAGAATATCTGAACAATTTAGCAAGGCTAAGTTGCTTCGAAGAGGAGTCCATTTTCTCGCGAGCAGATGCTCTCACGATTTCWCAATCAGTGGGTCATCTGCAGTGTAGTTGATTCATTCATGCATGGATCTTCTTAATAAATTTTTTATTGGAAAACACGTAAATTCAAACAAATTTAAAAAGATCTATCTATAAATTTATATTTTAATACAAATAAATTTTCAAAATGAACCTATTTCTTCTCCTATTTGAACTACAGCAATGTTGCTAAGTTGCTTCGAAGAGGAGTCCATTTTCTCGCGAGCAGATGCTCTCACGATTTCTCAATCAGTGGGTCATCTGCAGTGTAGTTGATTCATTCATGCATGGATCTTCTTAATAAATTTTTTATTGGAAAACACGTAAATTCAAACAAATTTAAAAAGATCTATCTATAAATTTAWATTTTAATACAAATAAATTTTCAAAATGAACCTATTTCTTCTCCTATTTGAACTACAGCAATGATTTGAAGTCAAGAAATTAGCAGCGGAAAATCAAACTGTGTATGCTCAAGTGTTGTGCTTGTATGTGTGTTTTTTTTTTTTGGAAGCTATGCTCACTATTTAGTTATTCAAGGGAAACAGCAAAAACACTAAAAGTTTATTGCGTTAATTCGTTTCAAGTTTTTTTGGTTTTTTGCAGTTTTCCGCCACGTTTTCTCAGAAAATAGAGATATATTTTAGATTTTTTATGCTTTTGCATTTTTGTTATAGCAAAATTCAATATCAAGTTCACGTAAATTGTCCATAAACGAGATAATTATACGATCTTTAGACAACGTTAAATGTTCTTGCTGCGAACTTGAAAGCGATTTTTGGAGCCAACTATAGCAGGGTCCAAAGTAAAACAAAAGAACAGTACTTTACATATAAAGGTGTATCATGCACTAATTTCTCGGCTATTTACGCTGGACGGTGCTAATTGCATATTTCRCATAWTATTTAAGCGAKTTCAAATTCAATTCCACTAGCCGCACACACACAGCAGTGGATTGTATGGCATTGTGGTCTTTGCCGCTGTGCGCAAAACGTTACCACTCATAASAGCCACTTTGTTTACACGCTCATTCCGGCGTTGCCTGTGGCTTCGCGATGCAATTACGCCCCGGTACTATTAAGCATATGATTTGCTGTGGGCCAAGAGCATGACTTCTTACTAATTGAAGACAGATGTACATTAAWGTATCATTATTTCCTCAGCTCGTGGCTGAAAAACCGCTGTAATTATGCTTTGCAGCAATCAACAGTTGCTTGAGCGATTTCTTCGCTTTTGAACGCTTTTAGCTTTTTAACGAGTGTGTTCAATTTGCGGTTGATTGCCAAGTGCAAGCAAAAAATTATAGTTTCTATCACATAAAATGTGGCAGCGTGAATATGCTGGGATTTGCAGGTGTAAGGCTCGATAAGGAAAACTTCTGCAGTGCCGGTAAAAAAATAAGTAATCGAGCAATATAGTTGTTTATTTTTAAGCATTCCACGCTGAATATTGATTCTTTGATCAGTCATCTTTTATTTATCGCCCTCATCGCCTAAAAACATTCGAATAATATTTATTTTAGTATTTTTTCTATATCTCAAGCMTATTAAAGCTTTGGAACATATTAAGGCAATTGTGAAAGATTATGAAGCGAAATGAGTAAATAAAACAAAAAACGGCAGGCGTCTTATCCAACCACCCTCATCAACATTAATATTAACTTTGAATATTGCAGATTCTTAAACCCATTACCGAAGTTGTTGAAACATTTAATATGCCACCTCTTGATATTTGATGGACGGATTTATGGTTCATTGCGTGAAGAAAATTTCATGTAAATATTTATTGAGTCTGGAGGGATATTGTACTGTTTCTAAAAGAGGTCAGAGAATGCTCTAAAGCTTATAAAGATAATCATTTCGAAACTTTTAAAAGCCGAATCAAAACATGTTGTAAAGCCGTTTGCGTTTTCTTGTTAATAACTTTTTGTAAAGAAGTAACTAAAAAATTATGGCACCAATTGTATAAAATTAGTTGTACTAAAGATAAGTGGTTGATGAATAATCAGCAAAACTTACTAGCGAGTAGGTAATTTGCTTTTTCTTACCGTTTTTATGTGTTTGATGAGATTGCAGACAACCATTTTGTTGAATTAACCACTTGTCGAAAACTGATTTGCCAACAGTCAATCAATAATTACTCACTCAATGTGTAACAAACTAAAAACTATAACTGATTTATGCGCCAAGAGCAAACCAAGTTATATAAAYAAAAATAAATAAAAAATATARGAATTTGTTTGATATTTGCAGAGTCTTGGTGTGGCAAAAAATTGTCATATCTTTGACATACAACTGAACCGTTTGTCCCTGCRGTAAACTTCCTTTTCCACTACGATCAAATATAAAACACACAAAAAATATTCCAATGTCACATAAAATACTATTATATATAGAGAAACTAATTATCTGATTGGAAAATGAGTTGTAATGAATAACGCATTTTTATTGTACACAGGGATSACCGATGCTTGTCCATAGACATGTCCATATGAACAACAATGACATGATTAAGTGCAATAACAATAGCAGCAACAATAAGAATATCACTGTGTGTACTATAAAGCGAAACACAGGGATTTTGATATGGAACTTCCACTCAGAACGGTCAATGACGCATTTGGTTTCATTAAAATTTTCGCCCAGCATATTTTGAAATTTATTTTTATTTTTTAGAATTTATATGTTACTTTATGATTTTGTTGTTTGACTTATTATTATTTTGATTTCGAATATATTGCAGCAGTCTTGTATGCGAAAAAAATCACGGCAAAAAATAAAATTTCAAGTAATCGATTTGTATTTGTACACTTTAAAAATAAAAATATTGGCTCAGAAGGTCGTTCTTTTGAAAACAACTCGCAATGCCCTTGATAAAGATATGAAAATATTTTTTTTATTACGACTTTCTGCATCACATCTGAAGACACTTAGCACTTGAACTCATCGCCCGATTAGCAGACAACTTTCTCGTAGCAAACCAAGCAACAACTAGCCTCGGGCTAGGGCTAGCTAGCCCTCACTACGCAACGAGATCACTCAGGAAGCGCTTGCATTACAGCTTTATACTTTTTAAGATGGTAAACACCACGCACTAAACACTCCTTGGTGTGTTCAAGAGAAAGCGTTAAGAATTATTAACGGCACTTGTAATGCCATAAAAATACTATGAGACCACAAAATGCCACACCGCAACTTATGCACTATTATTCACAACACGCACAAACACCAACCGTTTAACCAGCGACAAACAACGCTGCAGCGGCACACAATCATTGAAGATACGCTTGCGCAGCTCGTACACTACGAGCCGAACTCATCGAGGCGTGAAAACGAAAAAATTTACGCGGACGGAGCAGTTGTGAGTACGCCTGCGCAGCGCTGAGATTCCTCAACGACTAAAAACGTCAGCCACAACCGATGGCGACCTAACAGACGCCAGTATATGTGATATAAGTATGTGTGTGCGCGCTTAAACAATCAGCTGAAGTGATTGGTGGTGGACTGTTGACTGGACTGGTGGATTGGCGAATGTAAACTGTCGACTGGCAACTGACAACTGACTTTAGCTGGCTGCGACAGCCACAACCGTCGCAATGCAATGACTTACACGCAATGCCTTCAACACAGTTGCTGTTGTTGTATGTCTTGGCCTGATATTAAATTCTTTGTTGCCTGTACACAGTCTGCATTGTTGTTGTCATTGACACTGAAAKGCGAACAAAGTAATGGCCGAGTTCGTAYGTATACTCGGCAACAGCAGAAACAACAAAGAATGCCAATTCCTCCGTTGCATACGAAGGCTTGCAGTCAATAAGTCGACTACTTGATTCCCCGTGCAGCCAAACAACAAAAAACGAACGATTGGSGAAAGAACGAGCGAATCACTTCAACTGTAAGCACAAACAAGCCGATCCAGTGGATCTTCCTTAACGCAATTCAGTTGCTGGTAAGTAAAATAAGACACAGCTCCAATGAAAATTGCGAGGTAGAATGTGGATTGAGTACGACAACATTTGCTGTAAACATCTAAGCGACAAACGAAAAAGCATCGGCAACTCCTCCACCCGTACACAAAGGAGTGGGGAATGTACCGTCGAACCGCTGCAGCTTCAACACTCAGAATGTTTTGGACCAAAAATGAAGAAGTGGTGAGGTAGTTATGGAATCGTTATAGAGATTTCCAGCGAAGCTTAAGGGCAATAAGAGCATTTTTAAGTTGAAACATGAAATGAGCTTATTATTTTTACACAATTTATACAGTTTCTTAGAAAAGTATCCACACTAAGAGCTGAGAAGGGCCCACTTTTGAGAGAGATTAAATAGGCTGCAAGTCATTCATTTCTAAAAGGTTTTCTGCTCTACAGAAAACCCTTTTTGATGTCACTGAAATCTTTCCGTTACCATTTGTTTTCCAACAGTAGCTTATACGATTGGAGAGTTTATGAGAAATCAACCAATCGGAGCTGTTATTATTTTGGTAATTGCATAGATTTGATAGGAGCAAATGTTATATTTAAATTCACTGCCGGATGAATTTTAAGTGGATATACACTCATCATATTTTAGAAATCAATTAAGATTATTTCTTAGGAAAAAAGTTTAAAACTCTGTATTAATGAGACTGAAATGCACAAGAAAATTCAACAGAAAAACCTGCATGAATCATATAAAATTGCTGATCAAGAATGATCGGGGATTTTCGAATACATTTTAGGTGAAACAACATTGCGAATGTCATATTACTCACGCCAACAAATTAAGATGGGAATTTGGGAGATCAGCAGCTAATTTGAATAGAAGTGGTGGTTAAAGATAAGTGCAGAGAAATGATGTGAAATTGAAGACATGGTGAGAACAGTATAATATGTATATACATATATGAACATATATTCAGCATTAAAATGCAATCGAGAAAGTAAAAAAAAATAAAGCTTTTCCCTTTGAAATAAAGTGCAAACCCACACAAGGCAATAAATTACTACGCTCACCTTAAGAAACCCTCAGCGCCGCCCACTCATACCGCCTCGGCGCTCGGGGAAACTACAATTTGCATTTACGCATACATACATATAAGCGCAATGTGTATGTGTGGTTATGTGTTTATGCACAAATATGTGCATATGATGTGTGTTTGTGCGTATGTAAAGCGCTCAACGATGAAAGATGAACGACTTGTCTTCGAGTAAATAAACGCCAGACGCGTGACAGACAGTCAGTCAGACGTGAAGGCAAACAAAACGGCCAGTTAGATAGATAGTGGGTTGCAGTTTTTGCAAAACGCACGCAAGYAACAACGGAACCAGACGATCGTGCCACTGGATGTCTGACTGCCTGTGTGCCCATGTGTGTGTATACAAATATGTAAATGCGAACATACAGAGCTTGTTTGCTTATTTGTTGTGTAGCRTTGGAGCCACTTGAACCGGGAAGAAATGAAAGCAGATCATAACAGCATTTCTCAGAGCATCAGCGCCAGGCAGCTGTGTATCAAGCGAACGTGCTGTGCTTTGCCCACCAGGAACATGGATGAAGCGTAGGAGGTGGATGAGGAGGAGCGCGCGGTTAGCTGAATGATACCCAACTGGAAGGACAACAATGACGCGCGAACGTTGTTGTTGGAACAGCTTTAACCTCTTTGTTTAAAGTGTGCATATGTTTGTTGTAGTTGTAGTATTTATTTTATTGTTTCTTCTTTGTCGTGCTGTGTGCCGAGTTTTATTAATCGATTTTTGTACAATTTTTATACAATTAATAATTTTAATTTACGACAGTGAACGCGTCGCTTGAAAGCTTACGAGAGTCTTTGTTATCAGATTGCACGTTATTATATACATTTTCGCAATCAGGGAGCCCGCTTATAGTCTTTAATGTGTATGTATGTCATATGTATGTAGTAACGCAAATATTTAAACATTTATTCAAAATTGGTGCCGGCTCATTAAGAAACAAGTATGTATATTATGCGCTTCTATAGTATATAAAACGACATTTAAAACACTAAGATACATTTTAGTGGCTCGGTTTCAGTATGCATGTTCGCGGCTACCAACGAAGAATTCGTGGGTTCAAAACCATAAACAAATGTTTCAATATTATGGAAACTTCTGTCAAATCAAAGGCGTTCGATTTTAAGTCATAATTTATTGATTTTCTTCCGTGATTAGTTACCCATGTTAACTGAAACTTGACTTTGTTTGGTGGGGTTGAGATCCAGAATGACATAGATCTTTTAGACCTACGATATTGAAACTCAGCTGTAAATTGGAAAATTTCGAAAAAAGTAAAAGGTAAAAGTAAAGGTTTAAACCTAAGAAAAATCAATATATCGATATCGATAAAAATAAAATAATTGTTCAGAAAGCAAGAAGAGGAATATATGAGCTGAAAATAAAAATAATGTTGGCATTTCACTTCGAAGTCATTCAACTTGMAATTCGCCACATGTGCGCCACGCCGCTCGCCCTTCAAACGTCGCACAATTTCGCATGGATCCATCCGCAGTGGCCAAKCCACAGWGGCGAGAGCGTGACGCACAACAACGAAGCGACCAAACTAGCGCGATGCCAAAGATTCATTTTTTTTTTTTAAGTTAAAAGCAGATACATGTGTCAGTAGGCTTTTTAGAAGGCGGCGATGAGAAACTCGGGTGTCTGTGTTTATCTTAAACGCACGCGCACAACCGGAACGYTTAAGAGGTACTCCAGGGCCATTAGCCTCCTTTCTGTCACGCGGACAGCGGACAATGCCGTCTTAGAAAACACGAGGGAAATGTCGCCGAAGACGAAGACGAAGGTCATTCGACAAAGTGCGCAAAGTGAAGGCGATGGTAACATTGGGGTGAACCGCAGCGTGGTATAATGATGTGCATACTTGGGTTTGCTAGCACTAATAATTGKGTGTGCGTGTGTGTGGTAGATGCTTGTGTTGGWGGAACTCAAACAAGCAATTTAAATTAGTAGAGCTGCCAATGTCTCCAGCAACTTGCTGCAACATGCCAAAAATAAGCACAMAAATAAGACCCAAGCAACGGCGAAGAGTAAAGCAATTGAAGAGGCGACAATGAATGCATTGGTGAGTGATATGATAAAGAAACACAAGGCAAAAAAAAAACTTTAAAATAAATGGAAAAAAGTTAAAGACACATAACAACAAGCCAGAGCAAGTCAGTGAAGCAAGAATTTTTATTAGCTGCCAGACATTTGTCTGGCCGAGTTATGAAAACACTCGATTCACACCGTTGTGCACAAATATACATACATACTACAATTGCAGAATAGATCTGCAAATGCGAAAATCAGTACATTTGTGTGTGTGTGTGTGTACAWGCATATGTCTCCAAATATGTTTTTCTGCGCGAGCACTTCAAGTGCATTCCTCTTGACTTTGCTTGCGTTTTGCGGTATGTGTCATGTGGCATATGCATGGAATGTGTGGCGCTTTTAGGTTTTGTTTGAAGTTGTTTCTGCGCGCCACTGTTACGTTACAGTTATGTGCTTTACATTTATATGTTTAGCTGTTTTTCGGGCTTGTCAATCAGGGACTTTTCAGCCTGCTCGAGTAGACAGCCATGGAGGAATGGTCAGCACAAATAATGGAAGTAACGGTTAACCCATTATTGGCTAAATATTGTGGAGTGTAAGGCGATATTATGCCTTTTGTTTAAATGGGAGAGATTTGCGGAAGTAGATAGTTTGATACCTTCTTCGGGGTTGTTTTCAACAATATCGGAACATGTATCAACAGATTAGTCTTTAGACAATGAAATAGATTCATGCCAGAATTAATATTTCCACTCCATGGTGGTGTGTGATTTGCTTTTACAAGTTTTAGCTGTTTACGAATGACTGAGAGATTTTATTGGGAAACCAAAAATTATAGTCCAGACTTTGAGAAGTGAATTCACAGGCGACCATTGCTAAGATCATCCGTTTGCATTCATAMTGCAAGAAATGAATATTATTTCTGTGTTTCTCTGCGTAAAATAATCGACAGTTTTCAAGTTAAATAGCCAGTATCCCCTGCTTGCGGTTTATTCACTATTGGCACGAGCAATAATTCACAGGAAATTTCTATGCTCGTTTTGTTCGTGTACAAGAATATCGCAGACATATGTACACGAATACCGATAACGGGCCAACATAAATATTCTGGGYCTTTGGAATGTTGTAAACACGATTTTTCCATTTCCCTTTAGAGGCGCGCAGCTGTCCGTTTCGCTGGCCAAGTGCGAGACGGGCAAACAGAATGTCAGACAGCTGGATGGAATTGACCATGACAGTATATTATATCATTTCGCACATACAACAGCATGTCTATAAATATAATAACAACATCTATTTGTGTTATGCCTAAGCAATTTATGTCTAGAAATATCGCGTTAAATCGTAAATTATAAAGAATGGCGTAAGAAAGAAAAACATTTCAAACATTCTGACATTAGCTGTGGCTGCGTCTCATTTTGCCTAGATTTRGCTTTGGCTTGAGAATTGTCTCGTTCGTTGTCATTTGTTTTAATTGATTATGACTTTGTAAAGCTGCAGCGACTGACATTTTAATTAAGTCATAATTTCCTTAACAAAGAGAGCGCGTAGTCTAAGTAAGTGCGAGTACGCGGCTTGTCAACAAGTCTAAAATAGAAATAAGTTTGAAAGGCTGTTGACAAATAGAAAAAAAAGAAACAATCAACCATTGTATATGAATGTATGTATAGGAAACTCTGTCTACCCATTACGGACAGAGCTCATAACATCTTCCATAACTGGACAAATTTCATGAACATAAAGTTTTCATTATTCTTTTCACACAAACGCAATTGCTTTAACAGCAGATGAGTACGTTCCAATGACCAGACACGAACACAAAATTGAATTCAGATTATCTTTTTTCAAGAACAATACGTAAAACGATCATAGCCAAAAGATTGTCTTATGCTGTGGCCTTCTGGTTCACGGTGGCTCCACGGAAACCAATAACATAATTGGAATTCATTCACTCCTGGCGGACAACCTAGTTTTTACCACGTCCTTAGCCGAACAAAGAACCCTACGATGGTGAGTGTCCCGTTAAGAGGACGCTAGCTGTTTATGTATATATTTATGTGCATACTTATAATATATGGATTGCATATTACTATGCCAAACTCTGGTTTTTATTATTATATTGCATGTGTTTCTTTAGCTTTTTATTTGAACTTCAATATGTTAATTTGCATTTGTCAACCGAAATGCGCAGCTGCAGMAACAACACGTACTAGCACTGACGAGTACAAGTGGCTCAAGCCATAAATGGGTATTGTTCGCAAAAGGATATTGACATCTTGTATTGTCAATCAGTTGCAGCGAGAAAAAACTGATTTTTATTAAATGRTGAAGACAGCACTGGCACTCGAACTCGTTTTGCCTTTTGCAGTTCCTCACATTTTCCTACATGAAATACTTTATTAAAACATTGTTCATTGCTAGAGTAGTTTTTTGTTATTGTTGTGTTTTTTAAGCTTAAAATATTTGCCTGGCGCAAGCAACAGTGACATGAGCAATTGCACATATTAGTAATTTATGATGAGAGCTTAAGTGTCACGTTTAGCGAATACACGCCTGTATGTATATATCTATATATAAATCTATGTACAGTTAGATGAAAAGATATGCAAAAAAGCTGAATGCATTTGATTTATATTGCCTTATAAATTTATAATTAATTAGTTGCTGCAGCAAGCTTAGTGTACAATTTGCTGGAGTTGTTGTCGCACAATGACTTTGGGCAAGCAATGTAAAATGGTAGTGGCCTGTTGTCGCTGTGGTTGTTGTTGGTATAATTAATGACACCTTTTTGTTCTATTTTAATTATTATCTGACTTGCAATTTGCAATGTTTTTATTGCTAATGTGACGTGCCAGTCATTGCTGTCAAGAGTGTTGCTACCGAGTTCAATCTGGAAATGGTTAATTGTTGTCTGCGCTTAATAAAAAGGAAACCAACTCGCTTTACTCTGTTATTCCATAGTTCAAGTCAACTAACAGTTCCGGCTTYAAGAAAGGAATACACAATAAACTACAAAAAAACAATGATGTGACAAAATAGACAAATCTAAGGAGATTATGAAAGCCTGTATAGGCAATTTTTTGAAAGCAGGACTCGATGGTAATATACAAGTATGTAACAACATCAACGAACAAGTAAGGAAGGGCTAAGTTCGGGTGTCACCGAACATTTTATACTCTCGCATCAAATACCGTATTTGTGTAAAGTTTTATACCGCTATCATCATTGGTTCCTAATGTATGTATTATACAGAGAAGGCATCAGATGGAATTCAAATAGCGTTATATTGGAAGAGGCGTGGTTGTGAACCGATTTCACCCATATTTCGTACATGTCATCAGGGTGTTAAGAAACTATTATGTACCGAATTTAATTGATATCGGTAGAGTAGTTCCTGAGATATGGTTTTTGGTCCATAAGTGGGCGACGCCATGCCCATTTATTATTATTTTTAAAGAAGACCTGGGTGCAGCTTCTTTTTGATATTTCCTCCGTAAAATTTAGTGTTTCTGACGTTTTTTGTTAGTCGGTTAACGGACTTTTAGTGATTTTCAACATAACCTTTCTATGGGAGGTGGGCGTGGTTATTATCCGATTTCTTCCGATTTTGAACTGTATATGGAAATGCCTGAATGAAACAACTCTGTTGACATAGCTATAGTAGTTTCCGAGATATGTACAAAAAACTTAGTAGGGGGGCGGGCCACGCCCACTTTCCCAAAAGAATTATGTCCAAATATGCCCCTCCCTAATGTGATCTTTTGTGCCAAACTCCACTTTAATATCTTTAACTATGGCTCAGTTATGACACTTTTCGTTTCGGTTTTCGGTTTTCGCCATTTTGCGGGCGTGGCAGTGGGTCGATTTTGCCTGAGGTAAAAAAAGCAGGAATTGAGTAGAATGTAGGCAAAAAAAAACCGCGATACCCGTTGGTAGTCTGCTGACTCACAAGCAGGGGGGATAAGCGTGTACATAAAATCAAAGCAGCAAATGAGAATGTCCATAGGAGCGTGTGTGTGGAAATGGGGGTCCAATTACAAAGGCTAATTGCGATGGTTACTAAATGGGGCTGCTAGGASGGCTGTGTTAATTGCACAATAAATTTATTGCAATACTTGTATAAGAAGGGTTAGCTTATAATAATAGACTCATTTGTTGGAAGCTCTTGGCGAGACTTCGTTTGGGAGCAATGCAAATTACTTATATGAAACAGATTTCTTAATRGTGGGCGGATAAAAACAAACACTTTGTCACCTAATGAGAAAGTTTGAAGACCTTGCATAAATGGAAAAAATTCGTCAGTGAAAAAATTCGCCGGCACGTTCGCTGGCATACCGGCCTGTGCCACAGTATCGTCTAATTGACAAATTTTAATTCAAATGAACTTTTTGTCTTTTGAATTTCTGCATACAAAGCCCTGTCACGGAGTCGGAATGTCGTTGACTTCAGGCAAACCATTGCGCATACGCAAATTTCATTCACCTCGCCTCGTTTGTTTGGCGATTGTCGTTGCCTCTTTTTGTGTCATTGATTTATGCGTTTGTCAAACTTTTGCGGCTCATTGGCCTGCCATTGCATTTTTTGGGTAAATTATTCTTAGCATATTTTTTCTTATTTTCGTAAAACATTTACAGAGAATATTGAGAATACATTTCCTTCCGCATGAATTCTTAACTAAAATTGAATTTTGTATTGTAGACATTAATACATTTTTCTTCCGACAGTAGAAAGACTGATACCTCTATTAATATGCAAATGTGAAAGACCAGAAATACACACTTACATATGTACTATATCTACCAATGTTTGGAAGCCGCCACGCATGTACATATGTCTTGCTCCAATATTTTGGCTTCTGCTTTCAGCTGTGTTCGCTCTGTAGAAGGTTATTCATACATATGTATTATTTATGTGTATGTGTGGTATCGTTGTATCTATATTGAATTTCAATCACTCAAGTCATGCCGTTTAAGCGCCCATTTCCCTAATTAAGAGCGTAATCGCTGTTAGCCATGTAATTTAGTTTGCCATACCTCGTGGCTGACTGATTCGTGAAGGTAAGCAAAAGCGAACACAAAGTCAATATGCCTCACGAAACAAGACTCGTTTGTCCATTATCTCACACCCATTACATTTCATTTTAACCATTTTTTACTATGCGCCTTTTTTAGTCAGAAACTATTCTTCATTAATATTATATAATAGCTTTTCAAAACGTGGCGGCATTTCCACCTACAACACCACACCTTCTCCCCGCTCGCCTTACTGCAGTACGCAAGTCGTTGGGCTTTGTGTTCCTTGCCAGTACTGGCGCGGCYGTCAATTAGTTGTGTGCCTCCTCTACCCCTTACCCTTTTTAWTGTAACATTTTCATTCATCGCCTGTCGCTTTTGTCTTTTTCATATTGTGAATTATTGCTTTTAAATCGCTTCAAGTTTATTCTTATCTCATTTGTCTTAAATATGTTTACGCCAGTTTTTGTTTTTGTTTTCGAATTTTTAATTTTTAGTTTTAATTTTTTCGTTCCACCATAAATTACATTGTAATGCTTCACTTATACATTGTTATGTTAAGCGGGTCTTATAAAGTTATTTTGTATTTTAATTTTTAACGCCTTTAAATCGCTAATGCCCACATCTAGGAACACTTTGAGTTTTACAAACAAATTGACATTAGTTTGATCATTAAGTTGTAGCAATAAGCAAACCCTATATTTCGTACACAGAAAGAAAGACAGTATCATTGTAATCATGAAATATAATCGAGACTATCTGAAAAATGCCTGACGAAATGCAGCCTTTTCTCTTTYGAAGTTCTCAAAAAAGTTTATTCACATAGGGATAACGCAGGTAGTACGAAATATTTTTATCGTTATTATTTTAGATCTGACAGCATATGAAATTTTCAATTCTTGGCAATAGAAGCCTCGCTGGGAGAAGTTTTATTTAAGAACATCTTTTGAAAATAWCTATGAAAAACCTAAGTGAATTCAAAGAGCTCCTGTATTTTATATTATTTAATATACGTTTACTATTTACTCACACATTTAAAAAAAAAACTGAGAATCATAATGCGCTATTCGGATGTACAAACCTGCAATAGAAATTATACATTTATTCAGTAAAAATGTATACAATATTTGGTAAGAATTGTTGATAAATAATAATAATTCGTCATTAAGTTCGAAACAGCATTAAAAACGCATTTTGGGAGAAGCTTAAGACAATAAAAAATATTAGCAAAAGTGAGTGTACTTGTATTTCCTTTTTTCAGTTTTGTACCGTGTTAATTTACATAAAAGTAATTTCTATTTTACACTGAGTATACTTTTTCCCCATCCTTTTGKGGCAATTACTTATGAAATATTACTATATGCTTTCGAGCATTCACCGATTGACCTAATTAAAAACCGGTATCTCTAKATTTCGTTATGAGGTCCCAATTCACCAATTTATGGGCTGTCATTAAATGCGTTTTAATTAATACCATAAACAACATGATTTAAATCCATTCATGAATTATTACATTTTGCAATGCTTATGCTTATCTGCTTCGACGGATTTATGTCGTTAAAATATTTTATTATTGCAAATGCATATTTCATTTTTTTATGCTCCATTCGGCCAAGGCCGATTTATTTCACTTGAAACCGATTTCAGTTGACATWTTTTAGAGTCTTAAATTGCTAATTGCCACCTTAATCACAGTTACGATTCACTTTATAATTGCTAATAAAATTTCCGTAAACAAAGAAAAGTAGATTTGCTCTTAAGATGCTTTGTCATTATAAGGCTACATGCATGTGACCCTACAGTAGCATCCACCAGGAAGTAGGTTCTCGCTCTAAAGTAGACTTGTGAAGTTTTCACTCAAGTTAATTTACTTTCTTTGAAGTATTTTCCTTTTGAGTTCAGAAAATTATGTATCATACAAATTTTTCTCATTCCTGAAGAACTGAAATGATTCACAGCAGCATTGCTATTTACATTTTAGACACATACACACAAAATTATCATGTGGGAGGTGTTGGCACAGGTGCTTACACGAGTCTTCGCTTTCATTGGCTGACTTTTGCCTTTTGGCAACATATCACATTCCACCTACAAAATGCGACCAAAGACATTTTTGCTTTGATTTGTAACAACCCACCTACACAAACATTTGCAAGTCGAGAAGAATTACACATTCCTTTTTGTATACAAATGTTTGTAAATTAAAAGTAAATGTTGGATAATCGAAATATGGCAAGGGAGCAAACTAAACGACCATTTCAAAAAGACAACTACTCGTGGCGCTAATTATGCAATTTAAGCAATTGAGGTGATGCGGCGTAAACTTGGAGCTTTGTACATGGTCTCRCAATTAATTCTCGAAATGCAGTAACAGAGAATGTAATATGTGTGAGATCCCAYTAACTAGTACTCACTTAGTCCAACAATCGATTAATTCATAAAGGATTCACTCAGATAATTATTGGCAATAGCAGGTCAATCRAAAARTTCCTGGCCAAATGYTTTTGGTAAAGTTCGTKTTTTTTTATTCAACATAGTTCCCTTCAAGTCTGATACAGTGTATCATTATAGCGACCTTGCAACTTTTCGATACCATTTTTGTATCGCGAGTTCATCGATTGCGGTCCACTCGGATGGCTGTCGAAAATACTTTGGAGTSAAATGTTGGAGCCATGYTTCATCCATTATCACAAATCAATGCAAAAAGTCGGGTTAACCATATTGCGCTTGTACATCTTCAAACATTGCTCACGCGGCACCCACTTTACCTAGCTTCTTATACCAAAATATTCGTATAAATAATATAATATACACATTCAGCTGATATCTTTTGAGTACCTGCTTTCTARAAAATAACCCCACTTTAGTTCAACTCTAATTATTTTGTGGACTTTTTGATGTTTTCGTAGGTAAGAACCTGTTTCGCCTGAAGTATAAAAATCCTTGATRGTTGATTTTCTTTCCCAGCTTTTGCTTCAACTGTATTAAAGTGTTTGAACCTCATATTTTTCCCGGATAATTCGTACTTAACGAGGGAATCTCATTTACCAAAAAAACAAAAATATTAACTTCTTAATGTCGCGTTCAATAGTGCGTGTTAAAAGCATACTTATTTGTGGACACAAGCGTATCGGCTTCAAAAAAATTTATTGCTACCAAATGTTGCACAATAATAAGAAAGCGTGTTTTGCCGTTCAATTAGCAACGCTTTGTGAAAAATTTCCATACTATCAAATTATAGAAGTTGTTGTTGTTTTGGGAACAAAAAACGAACTCAAATGTGACGAAATGAATCGAAACTAAATAGGGTGGGTGTGGCGGCTCTTGGTGAGCGTCGATTAAACCGACTACTGGGTGGGAGTGTCAGATGTAGATTTCAACTACCAACAACCAAACAATGTTACACGCCTGTGTATATATATACATACATATATATGACATGCGATACTGCCAAAAATGTATGCGATGCGAGCGGCGCGTGCGCAACGGTCAATGCACCCGACCGACGAAGCATTTAAGGGAAAAAAAAATTCAAATAGCAATGAATAAAAACGTAAGAGCAACACAAATTCCTACACATAAAAATGTAGTGGCAACATTTGTGAATTTTTATAAGCTTTAGCAGCGTTGTTGTCGTTGTAGTCATCCACGCCCGCCGCCAGCTCCGCAAATTGGTTTTTGCGTCAGCGGCAATTTCGGCGGAAACTGAAAGTAATCGAGAGAGATTAGCCAGTTGTGACTGTCATTTTTAATTGGACTTGGTGATAGTGGAAATTAAAAACCCAAAAGAGACCAACAGCAATTTATATGAGCTTAGCACCGTTAATTTATGTGGCAGTTAAAATCGTTTATAGGCCGCCTCGGGTGGTGCAAGCTCCAAACTATGCTCACATACATGCATGCATACGAACATGTGCCCAGTTGTGTGGCAGCTCAAATTACACATAAAGCAGGTCATAAATTTTCGAATTAAAGGAATTTAAATTTAATTTTCACAGTCATTACATGTGCGGCAAGATATTCAGAAAAATGTAGTCATTTTTATACATTTGCAGTTATAAATATGCAGCTTATTAAGTAGTTTCACGCACGGCTAGGAATATGGAATTGGGTGGCTGCTGACGGAGTAGAGAAATTTAGTATGTGTGTGTGTTTTTTTTTATATCGCATAAAGGTAAAATTGTGTAATGGGGTAAGGAAATTATTTTTTTGGTTTCGTGCAACATTTTATATCCTTTTCTCAACKATAAAACCAATTCCAAACATATTTCCGACGAATCGCGCTTTAGTCGAAAAAGGTGAGTTTTGTATAAGATAAATTAGGCATTTAATAAAAAAATATATATAAGTATAAATATTAAAAAATAAGTTGAAATTAGAAATACGAAAAGTGCTTTGATCTCACGCAGCTGTCATTTTCAATAAGTTACATTGAAATATTTTACTAATTTTATATAAARTATTTTATAATTTACACAACTGCAATAGCGTAATTCCAATGACCTTTGCGAAAATTATGTACGATTGAGTAAAAGAATGAAAAAATTTTGAAAAATGCATTTGCCAAGCGCTTACAAGCCGGAGTATTTTAAGAGCTTCTACAACCACATACACACAATCACGGATACTTGAACACTCTCCCATAAAAATTAGCGCGGACATAACTTTTTCCCACATTTAATACATTTGTATGCATATATTTAATTATCTTGTTGATTGATGTGGCGYCGCATCGCAACGGCCCCCGCGTCTTGGCACAAGCATGTCTCYCCCTGCCGCCGTCTTTATCACCACAATTTGGCTTGCAACAGACGGCATTCGTACATGGAATTGGCGCCGAGATCTCGCCTTATGACAAACGACAGTGCGCTCGTAATACTCGCAAGCATCAGTAGCCGAGCACAACAATTAATAAATTTAATATATGATGAACGCTGAGAACAAGAAAAGGCGGAATGAGCGCTGGCGCGTTGATGCTGTGGCAATTATCAAAWTTCTTAAAACCATCTTTTCCGTTGTCTTTCTTTTGCTGCCTTTCCCGCCTTTCTCCACTGAGGCGCACAGCATGCGATTAACCATTTTAAATACCATCCATCAATGTGTTTAAACGAGCATTTCGTAATTGCTGGCGGTGAGGCGGCTTTGACGGAAGGCCGCTTTTGGCGTTGCCATGTTGTTTGAAGTTGGCGCCGTTGCGGCTGAGTGAATTCGTAGTRTGTGAAATGCGATATGCCCACTGAAGAGGTTGTTTTGGGGCGATATGTCAAAATGTTTGCTTTTTTGGCGAAAAGTAAAAAAAAAAAAAATTTTAAATGATATTCAAATGAATTTAATGAACTTTGTAATAAATATATTTGCCATGATTGATTAGCTTTTAGGATTATGAATAACGAGCAATTCATATGAGAAATATATCCACAAAAGAGTTTATCTGCTTCACTCTAATCACAAAGTCGTAACTTCGAATGTAGTGCAGATCAGTTGGATTCAATGAAACGACTTCTAGGGTATTCCAGCGAACTATTCTGGAAAAATTTATCCAATCGTGGCCGGTGAGTTTTAGCAGAATTTATGAGTTTAATTCCGACACTATTATTCTTTGGATGAAAACTAAATGCCCATCAATTTCGTAACCTTTACTCTCGGTTATTGGGAAAGTATGATACTAGAAGCTGCAGTTATTAAAAAAAGAGACGAAGTATTACTATTTTACAGATACGCTTGGCTACAACTTCGCTTCTTTCGTTGAACAAGAATCTCTACACGTCTAGAGCGACTCTAAAATAAGTGAAAATACGAAAATTTATTATTTTATTTTGAACCAATAGTAAGCAAATATGCTTATATACTCATGTATGTAAATATTGTTGGCAAYTAGTAAACTTTCTATTTTATCATCTTTATACATACATATGTATATTATCGCTGTAACCAACGAGACTTAAAATAAAAAATCACTTTTTCGTTGAAAAGAAAATTATTGTAAAATTAAAAAAATTTAAAAAAAAAACCAAAAACAAAACAAAAAAGGTTTGATGATAGTGAGTGTGTAAGAAACAACCCACAGTGGGACAAAATAAATAGAATACGAGAAATTTGTGTTCGTTTTCATAAATTTTGGTCGTATACATATACAACCAAATATACATATTTATTATTTCACTAAATCACTTTACAAATGTGAATTTTTTATATAATTCTCCATTGAATATGTTGTGATTCTTCAAACCATCAATTCCTTTACAGAAATATGTGTGTGGACAATAATGAGCAACAGGCTACTAAAGCGACCACTAATTGTTAGTCCGAATCAATAGGCCACATACATATAAAAATCAAACAAATCATGATAAACTCATTTGAGTACATACAAATATTTTGCCAGCTATCTACACATATATCAGATCGTCACTAGTATAATATATGCATCAGCACTTGATTAAAAGAAAAGAGAAAAATAAAAGCGGAAATCTGTTGTAGTCTCGTAAGACATTTCGAGCAGTCTTCTCAGCCTTGGTAGAAAACTTGGCACTCATCGAGAGTGGACAGTTTCACGTATGTCTATCCTATAAATATCTTGTATACGTTATACATACATATACGCATTACTCAAAGAGCACTTATAGGTGACTATGTATCGCGACTAGTAGTTTAATACATAAATGTGTATATAAAAATAATAMATATTTTGGGATTTCAAAGATATCTCAGTATGTAAAGTGAAAAGCGTCTGTCTAACTCAGCTTTTATATTTGCCAGGCGACGATTTCTCACTCACGTTTTTATTAAGTGGAATTTCTTCGCTACAGATTTATTTTCATCCCGACCATAATTTAGTGGTCCCATTCAGGCATAACTAAGCCGTGAAGTGATGTCAGCGAGGTCTTTGATATTAACAAGCAAATATGTATGTATACATACTTACGTACATGCACATTTCTTTCAGAGTTTCTTAATGTTGTTGTTTGGCGTGTCTAGTGATGGAAGGTCTTGAAGACTACTTAAGAATTGAGTACAGTGGGATTTCTATTATCCCATTTGGTAGCGAAATTCCATTGTCATACAGCTATTACCTCGTAATTGAAATTTGCATCAATATCATATCAAGAGATATGATACAGTCATGGAAACTAAACATTTTTGCTTTAAAATCAACATTTATTCTAAATTGATTTAGTTCAAAGATATAACAATTATTGGTACTAAAATCTAGCTAAGTGGGTCTGAATTCGTTGGGGCTTTCCTTAAGATATATCAAATATTTCAGTAGTGGCTGTTATAAGCGCCATGATGATATGCCTGGGGATGATAGGCATGACCGATTTTCTTGACAACAGCGTTGAAGCCGTTGTGATCATCGGCGGTGTACTCCACAACGCGTGTGGTGCCGTCAGCTTCCTCTAAGGTATATCCTCCTAGAGGTCAGAATAAGGTAAAATAATTCGGCTGAAATATGTATATATTGTAAAAGCAACTTACCCTTGACATGATCACCGTCACGGTGCTCCCATTGGCTCTTGTGATCACC
>NW_017537212.1:853953-871945 GCF_001853355.1 Bactrocera latifrons | reverse complement strand
AGGATTTGCATTTTTAATTTAAGTTTTGAAATGGATTTGCAAAAACGAAAAATTATACGAAGTTGTGACTCTGTTTGAAGTCAGTGGCTAACTGATACCAATCACCTGAGTGTAGTCACTATTTATACCAAATTCTTTTTCTTAATTGTATTTTCAATCGCGTTCTTAGTGCGTGTGTTTTAAATTATTAATTCCTAAAATGTAAAAAACACCAAAACTCATTAAACAATAGCACCATTCGACTGGTGAATTGAAGGCAATCACTTACTCCTGACAAGGTCGCTTTGCAAATTCCAGAGCCACCCAAGCGCACAAGCCGTTCAATAGTGACTAAGAGACCCACTCGCCGACCAACCCAGTTTATGACAGTAACCACTAACAACACATCACCGTTATTAGTTCAACACCTTTGTGCTATATTAAGTAGTTAACTTCATATTGTACCTGATTCCATTCACACTTCAATTAAGCGATCAACACTTGCGAGCGCTTTGTTGGTTCTATTACTGTTTCACGTTTGGCTATTAAAGCAACCGACGAAAATATACCAAAATAGACGAAATAAATATATTCAATATATTAATATTTTTGTTAAGACAATCAAATTACTAAGTTTGAACTTTTATATACAAATTAATTATTTGAAAGTTGAAACAATTAGTATAGTGAGGATAGTAAACGGCCATTCTAACATTTTTAATAATATTTAGTTTMATTTTTTAATGAAACTTAAGCTTACATATCTCATTAAGAGACTGATATGGTCTATTTAGGGCAATGATTTGTGATTTTACGAAAACGCTCGGATATAAATAGCAACTTGAAACAGCAATTCGACATCAGTCAAGCACTGCACTAAAACAGAATTAGTGAACATTAAAAGTTCAGCAACCGAGTTTTAAATACAATAAATCTAAGAAAATGCAAATCCTCTCGTGTATCGCCTTCACCGCTGCCGCACTCTTTGGCGTCGCTTGCGCAGGATATATTCCACATGGACACGCCTCCAGTTACGCCTCGGTTCTTCAACACACTGATGGACACTATGGTTATGGCAGCCACGACCACCACTACGAGCACCACGAACCCCACCATTATCCCAAGTACACTTTCGAGTATGGTGTAAAGGACGCACATACTGGTGATCACAAGAGCCAATGGGAGCACCGTGACGGTGATCATGTCAAGGGTAAGTTGCTTTTACAATATATACATATTTCAGCCGAATTATTCTACCTTATTCTGTCCTCTAGGAGGATATACCTTAGAGGAAGCTGATGGCACCACACGCGTTGTGGAGTACACCGCCGATGATCACAACGGCTTCAACGCTGTTGTCAAGAAAATAGGTCATGCCCACCATCCCCAGGCATATCACCATGGCGCTTATGGTTATGATCATGGTCACGCTGGTAGCTACTGAGCAAACTCTTTATCGAATTAAAACGAGCTTAATGGAAAGGTTGTTTAAATGAAACTGTGTTGTTTGGACCAAAAAATTATGTACTTTGTTGTTTATTATATACTTGTATGGATATATACAAATTTATGAATAAAATTTGAATTAAAATGTGAATTAAAACTGTTACAATTGTTTGGCGCCTTGAGGAGAGAGTTAATAAAGAATTAGAAGGCATACCTGCGAATATTTGCAATGATTTCGTTGATTTGGTCACCGTTCTTCCATCTATTGGTTAAATATAAAGGAACGCATATTTTTGTCTCATTTATGTGTTATTTTTCGCATAGTCAGACTCACTTGGAAGTAAAAAAATTTTGTGCGAAATTTTCACTTTTATTCTGGGGCTTTTTAATTTTGTTTTATTTTAAGTTTTCGTTTTGTTCTTTTAACAAAAGGAATTTAGTTTTGTGGCTTTCTAATTTTATATTGCCGATTTGTTATTTTTATTTCGTTCTTTGACATTTCGGAGCTATAAATTTGTGCCGGTAATCTATAGGTACCATATGACTAAAGCGAACGACAGCTCAATGTCGCACAGAGCAGAATGGAGACGCAGATTTGATGCGAAAATTATTTCAATCAGTTTTTTGCTTAACAGAATATAATAAATAAAATTGTTGCTATTATTGTAAGTTCAATGTGCAACCGCACCGCTAAAAATGTATGTAGATTATTTGTAGCGCAGGGTGTACCTTCCAACGACTAAAATACACATACTTCAACCGCTAATTGCCTAAATACACATACATACATGAAACGCATGAAAATAATTTTAACAATTCTTTAAATTAAAATAAAAAAATAATAATAAAATAAAATATTGAAATTCAAATGCTAAATTTCATAGCGCATCGGTTGTGCGTGTTCATTTTATTAAACAATGCGCGAAAAACTTGCCGTTCAAATTTATTCACATTTTCTGTTACTTAAATTGTTGTACACAGTTAATTCTATTTCGACTCGATTCTTGAAATGTTAGTGTTGTTTTTGTGTATATTGAAATCGTGCTGTATTACAAGTTGTTCGTTGGCAAGTGGGCGAGAGCGAATACCCGCATTCTCTAAAGAACTCATGCACATGTTTCCATATGTATGTGTGTGTGTAGTAGATGAGATTTTCTTTATTTAGAAGAAGCAATTACAATTACAATAACGGATTATTAATTCTTCAAATATACCATTAATTTAATAAAAAGGCGAACTTAATTTGAACTCAACTCTAGCTGACTATGAGAACAGAACGAGCAGTATATACGAGTATATACAATATAAGTGTGAATCCTAGAAGAACTTTAAATTATACTAGTTTTATCATCTTCGGTTTACTCCTCTGAGCTCGACAATATTTTAACAAAAAAAAAAAAAAGAAATAGTTTTCCATGTACAATGGCTTTTAAATACAAACTCAGTTAAATTTAATTTTATATCATTGAGTTCAATGTTTGATATATTTTTACATAAACATTCCATTTTTGCGGCAACATTTTTTATTACAACTCACCAATGCCGCCAAAAATGTTTAAATTTCGAGTATAAATTTTTCATAGAGCTTTTCGTTTGCTTGCCAATCTTTCAAGCAAAGGCGGAAAATAGCAAAAACAAACTTTAAAATTAAACAGTTCACCAACAAATACGCAAGTATAGGCCGTAATATTGGAAAACTAATGAAGAACATCGAACTGCAATTTTATAGGATCATTAAAAGCCAATAAAAATTGTGAGCGAAAGCTATTCGCGTACAGTTAGCATCAACAGTATAAGGAAATCATAAGAGCAGACGCACGAGGAACTTTCGAATTGGTTTAATATCCATGGGTGTTTGTAAACGTGTGAATCTTTTAAGGACCAACTCCAATAAAGTCCTACAAATGCATCCATATACACATGAACCGATAATTGGTGCTCCACCAAGTTTGAACTAGGGTTGTTATTAACCATTGTCCTTGAGATATGTATAAGACGTCTTATAATTGCATAGAAGTTGCATCATGTCTTCTGAGTTATGCCACGCCCTGCTTAGCTATAACTAATAGCAGGACAAAAGAGGACAAACAAAAATACAAATTTATTGCATATATATATTCTCCAATATATACTTATACTTATTATAGAAAATAATCTTATAAAAAATGCGTAGCCTATGCAAACCGAAATTGGATTTAGTAAAACCAGAGCATTTTGAAGAGTTTTTTTTTGCTAAGAAAGCCACTTAGATTAAGGAGTTTTCTTTTGATTGAGCCAATGAAAAGCCATTTGCAGCATTCATTTACCTTAGGTGCGCATGTAAGAGTCATTGCCTTAAGGGGTTAGGGGTAGTCAGTGCTACGAAAAAGTAAGAATTTTTAGTACTTTTTTTTGCTATTAAATCGTGTAATATGGCATTATTTATATTTTTAATTTCCGAAGTTATAGTTGTTTGTGTTGACCCAGTTCCAAAAAAGGTACTTGCGGTGACAACCATAAGTCCTTGTAGATTCATCTAAAATCAATCGGACAAAAAAATTAGTTTTATAAATAGATAAACTCAGGTCTGATCGAATACGAAGGACTTTTTTATTTTTCAAAACTCAAGAAAATGGCGGCCTCAGGAATTTTTTTTTCTAAATTTTTGGGAAAAAATCGACAGTTAATTGGTCTTAATAAAGTCGACACTTTTGGAAAAATAAAAATCCTTCGATCAGGCCCGAGTTTATTATGTATTTTAAAGGCTGTATAAATTTCATTAAAATCTACTAAGCGGTTTTCGAGTTACAGTTGTCACCAGTTCAAAAGTTTTGAGAAAAACGCGTTGAAAGTTGTTCTCTTTGTTATTTGTCGAATAACTCAAAAACTAATTATCGGATCAACGTGAGAATATTTTTAAGATATTACAATTAACGAAAATGCAAAAAAAAAATTTTTTTTTGCAAATTCTGACTACCCCTAACCCCTTAAGCATCCACTCATTATCTAAAACTAATACTACCTCAAAGTCACCTCAAAAAAGAGTCAGTTATCACCTTTTCCAACCAACCGGTACTTTACCACTTTACCAGCTGCGCTTAAATTCGTTTCGTTTTGTAAATAATAAGTTTTTCAAAAACTAGATATTTTATTTCAATTAAGTATTTCAAGTTTTTCAAAAAGGCATAAAAATTTCGCTGAACCATAGAAAAACAATTTATTCGAACACTTTATACCCTTCACTTTTCTTCAATTGATTATCACAYAGAATTCCACAAGCGGAGCTGACTCAATTCAATTTTCCGAACGCAGGCACGGACGGTACACACGACTTTCATGGAATTAGAAATTCTCAAAACAAATTTTCGCACTGCGAACAAATATTCTCTCGATTATTACACACCACTGATGCCCAGACTAAATTGGGCACTTTTATTTTAATTTAAAATACGAATTGTTGCTTTATTTACATGCAAAGGTAGTTTGCATTCCATACTTCCCGTTGAAATCACTTTGGAAATGTTCGAGTCGCACTTCTTCTGAAATTATTTTCGCAAAACTATTGAGGTCCGGCTTGCATGTATTTATGTGTCTCTGTTAGTGATTTATATGGCCTATGAACGTAGGTTTTCGATCAAATAATTAACTAGATTTGCTACGCGTACAAATTGTGCGAAAATTTTAGTTTTTCCCCGAAATGCCGCGGCGCCGCCGAGCCTGAGAGAAAATCGAAATAAGACTGAAAATTCGCAGATCCGCAAAGTGTGTGGCGAGTGCGAGTTTGGCTGCCCGGCTGCCCAGCTGAGGCATAGCAACGCGGTCGGTCGGGCTGCTGCCTAGGTGGCAAGAGTGTTAGCCAAATTAGCTTGCGCTCGCTGGCGGCGACAGACGCTGCGTCGCAGAGCGTTTTAGCACCGCCAGAGGCCTCAGTTAGAGTCTTTCGACCGCTACGAAGTGTAAAACATATAACGTGTACACAAGTATGCACACTTTATATAAACCAGGGTGTGTATAACTATATAGATGTGTACAGGGCAGCAAAAGCATTGGTATTTATGTATGCTAGAGCGAATAATTGCTTAGCTGTGTGTGCTCAGCGAAGGAGTCTGCAGTTTATGCACACCCAAGGAGCTCACTGACCGACCGACCCACTGCCGGCACGTTCGTGCAATTGTAAACAAACATGCTGCCGGCGTTGGGCAACACCGAAGCTGCGAGACACGCAAGTGATGGGGCGTATACGTGATATACACAAGATGCTCCGATACACATAGCGCTTATATATATGCGGATATATTCATATCTATAACATACATATGTACATTGCGAGATGAGTGGGTGGCAGGGGTTGTAGCGTACAAATTTGCCGCCCGCTATTGCTGCCGAATTGTTATTTAATTTATATTTTTAACAATTTTCGGGTTTTATTTTTATTTCACTTAACAACAGCAACAAAACCGCYGCCATTGTATTATGAAATTTTCAATTCAAAAAAAAGTAAAAAAGAAAAACGCGAATTTCGCGGTGTATGTAAGTCCGTGTGCTTTCAAATTGAGTAGCGTTTGTGTATGTATTTTTATATTGTGGCGCGTGTGCGCGATATACAAGTACATGTGATCATGCAGACAGCGACAACAACAACAACAACAAATAAATAAATCAAATAAGATTTTTTTTAACGCAAAATCAGAAAAAATACCGAAATCCTAAAAGGAAGTGAATTGAAAAATCAATTTTACTAAATTATATTAAATAAATTATGGGCAAACTATTTTGCCTAGAAGGCTATATCCAATAGATWAAATGTAATTATTGCCTTTTCTTTTCTCACAAGAATGTCGCATTCATGCTGCACTATGTTTGGGCTGTCAAAGTTGCATGTTCTTTTCTCGAAATGTTTCCATCTAACCAGGCAAAGGTGCAACATTTCCTACCCCCTCAAAACGCCCCTTGAATTTACTTTGTGCAAAAGCTTGATCTACAAGTATATATAGTACTTTGAAACTTTTACACACCATAAATATTTCTAAAAAATTAGCACAAAGTAAAATATGTATTGGAAACTGCAAATGCTTTGATCGATTTATCCTTATCATCATCAGAGAATGAAATAAGGATGATAGTTGTTGAAAGAGATTCCCTACCCTAGATATGAGGCTGGTGCCTCCACAACGGGGTCTCAAGTCTCATTGAGCCTATGTGCTTATCGGAAAGTCAGTATGATGTCTTAATAAAATTAAATGAGTGTGTTCGCGTTTTTTTACGTCACCATACAATATTGCATTAAAGTAGTATTCTTTCAGATATATTTTTGAAAGACATTCTTGGAGAAATTATTTCCATTTAAAATAACTCACATTCGAACCCAGAAACTGCGACCCAAATTCTGAGTGTTGGAAGCTTCATAAAAATAGGCAAAATCTACAGCAGAATTTTAAATTACCTCTAATCGAAAATTATTTACACAATTTCGAAGGGGCAAGTATACGCGCTAACAGCAGCAATAATATTGTGCAAATTCGCACTGTCAAATCATTTCATTATTGTACTTGCTAAGCCWACAGCAAGTAGTGCCGAGTGGAAAGTTTGTGGGTGGCAATAAGTGTACTTGAAGCGGCGGGCCTACGTATGTGACAACCCAATTGCGTACAACAACAAAGTCGTAATGRAAATTATTAAATTCCAAGTTGGTGCTTTTGTTTCATTTAAAATTGGCTTCTTCGTTGTTTAAAATATTCCAATTATTTATAGTTGTAGTCTCTATAGTTATGCTTAAGCTTGTCATTTCGCATACCAGACAGCAAGCTGCGAATGACGTGCCGCTGACATAAGCACGCACAAAAACAAGCACTGCTACACTTGGCGAAAAATTGTTCTCATAATACATTGTTTTTATAGTTATTATTAATATTCATACTAATGCTTTGCAGTCTCGTTTCCAAGATATTTCGGAAGAAAGAAATTATTAAATCCATCTGCGTTATAAAATTGATGGAATTGTTATTTGTAAGAAGAAAACGACGTCACATCTTTAGTTTAGTTGGAATCACATGCTTGCAAAATCAAGTCGCAGCCCATTAGTATAAAGTTAGAAGCCTAACAGCTTTTAGAAATTYCATTTTACTGAAAACGAACTGTTAGAATAGATGGAATGTGGAAAAGCATTTGGAGAGTGCTGCGAATGAACTATTTAACGCGCGATTGTTCGCGGATCGTTCGCAAAGCTGTTGCTACAAATATTGCTGTTGACAGCAGCTGAGCTGCTCAAAGTTTGGCCATTAGTGCCACAACGCGAATATGAGCGCACAAAGGCTCCAATATCGACCATGACACACCAGGGTCGCGCCCTTGTTGCGCTGCCTTACAACTGGAGAAAACCAAATAAATGCTTTGCCACTGCATGGAAATATATTAGTAATGCATATCTACACCGCACTGTCACTTCCCTCCAACAAATTTGTTTGTTGTCGAATAAGCCCACTTTTGGGCACTGCTAATGTTCATCGTAGCATGATGCGCATATATTTATGTTGTTGTATGCACATCTATGTATGTTGATGAGTGTGTTCGCGTTTCATTCGCATCTATTAATACTCGCGAAATATGTGTCGCCCAAATTTATTGCGCTAGTAAATTCGTCCGAAATGGCACACAACTGAATTTATGTTCATTCTGCGCTTCGCCTTGTAGCTTTTTTGGAGCGAAACCGATCATTTGGCGTTATTATTGTCCATTTTTTATACTCCTACACAGTGTGCAGTACTAGAGTTTGCCCGTTTTGTTAAACCCAGTGCTGTTTGTGGCAGTGGCAGGAAGTTGAGTTAGGCATATCATCATTGTAAATCAACGGTTTCTGTCTTCGTTGGAATATCGCATATCTGCGAAATATGCACTTGAAGCTGGGTTCCGGAAAATTAGGGCTGAATCTGAAAATTTTAGTTATTATTCCTCGTCAATATTATAACCATTTCAAATACCAAACGGCTTGTCGACGTAATCCTTGAATAAGACTATGTTTATGGGTATGCTAGAAGTAACAAATTGCGCTTGTTGTCATTGTCGATGTTTTCTGCACTTTCCAAAACAACGCTTGTCCAATAAMKAACTACTTATCAAGCTGCTTCATCTAGGGCGTCAACTTTCCACGAATAGCTCGTTAGGGGATTCAGCATTAATCAAACGCCGTGCAGTCCCACCCAGTGGCAATTATGTGTGTCTGTAAGCGCGCATGAAACAAAAGCCCTCTGCGCCGCACGTTAAAAAAATAGAAATATAAGTACGTACATTCCAGCGCACTTGCCATCATCAGCATTCTAAAGAATTTCACGAGAATCTTTGAYATCAGCTTAATTTTTTTCGCCACATTATTTATGCCGTTATAAAAATTCCAATCGCCTTGTCTGCTCGAAACAATGCTACTTTTATCTAATAATAAAATCGTCGCATAAATTGAAATAACTCGCAAAGCGCATGCGCTGAGACAGCGTTGGTCACTCAAGCATTGATTTTTCGATTATTTCCTTTGCTTTTGGACCACCCTAAACTCACTGCAATAACCTTGCGAACGCGAACGCGTGTGCATGTACATATACTTTTATTTGCTTCCCCGAAATCGTGCAATAAATCTTCCTCCGAATACTTCCACAGCTTCCCTTTAATGAACGCTTGGCGTTCCCTAGATGTGATTGCCGAAAGCGATGATGAGCTTAGCACACAGAACTCAAATATTTGCTACAACATGTGTTTATATGTATGTATGCGTAGTAATCCGCTCTTGATGTAATGCGGAAGGAACCCTCGGAGTTTGTTAGCTATTAAACCGCAAACTGGTTCAATGTACTGGGGTACATGCTGTGCGAAATATGCTAATTAAGGCGAGTGTATAAAAAATTTGCAACTTTTCGTCTTCAACTTCATTCATCTTCCGACTCTTTTTCCAAATCAGCACACACACTTTGTTCACTTGTTTTTATACCCTATAAAGTATATATATATATATAAGTGATCAGTATGTTGAGCCGATTCGATTTAGCCATGTCCGTCTGTATATACATATACGACTAGTCCCTCAGATTTTAGGATATCGTTCTGAAATTTTGCAAACGTCATTTTCTCTTCAAGAAGCTGCTCGTTTGTCGCAACTGCCGATATCGGACCACTATAACATATAGCTGCCATACAAACTGAACGATCAGAATAAAGTTCTTGTATGGAAAACTTTAACTTTTGGCAATGTATCTTCACGAAATTTAGTGTAGATTATTATCTAAGGCAACAATGTAATATCCGAAGAAATCGTTCAGATCGGTTAACTATAGCATAAAGCTGCCATACAAACTGAATGATCGGATTCAAATGCTTGCATGGGAAACTTCCTCATTTGACTATATATCTTCACGCAATTTGGTATGAGTTATTGCTTATAGAAATAATGTAATATCCATACAAACTGAACTCATAGTTACTAAAAAAAACGCACCTGTGATGGGTATCGGTGCAGCCGAMGTAAACGTTTTTTCTTGTTCATTCTAACGCGCTCCTCTATACATATCTATGAATGTATATACGGAGAAGATAAAAAAAGTAGAGCCAATTGACAAGGTCGTTTCTTGGCCTACCCAAATTCGTGAGGTGCTAAATTTGCTTCGGAAAAGATGTGCCAGTGAAATTAGCATATTTTGTTTGATTATGAGCTTTGGAAACACGCCCAAATGAAGCGCTTTTATTGAATGTGAAACTATTTTTGTTGTGATGATACTTTTTAGCCGCTTAGAATATTGGTATGCGTTTACAAATAATTGAGAAAATCAAAATTTCTAGAGAACTTATGGATTAAGGCATACTAACACACATACAATATTTATCAGCAAAATTCGTCAAAAACCGAGATAACTGACATTAGAGAAGCGATGACCACACTTCTCCTACAAATAGTCTCTTTCAAGGGCGTAGACATGTATCCTGAGAGCCATACAGCATTCAAATTCTCAGTAAAGGACGCAATCGAAACTTTCTTTGAACTTAAAGTGGTTAAGCATTTTCATTCACCTGCTAAATTACTAAAATTAAAATTTGAAAATAAATTGTCGTAACTATTTTCGAAGCACACTTTCACGAAGGTCCTCGAAAATAAAAGTTCTTTCCAATAATAAAAATACTAAAGCAATATTTATTTTAATGAAAACAGATAATTAATCAGGGTTAGATAAATAAGCAAATGTAGCGCTTACCTTGGCGTCCTGCTGAGCACCGTCGGCCATATGCAATTTCTCGCCTGGCGCATAAATTGTAGCGCTACGCTTCAACGGCAACACTTTGAGCACCATAATCACACACACAGTCGCAATTAATTGCGTTCGCTCAAGTTGAATAATTAATAATTTTAATTACAATAATTTAAACACTAATTGAGCGATAATTTGGCAATTGCACGGCAGCTAATGGCGGAGGTYAAAACAAGTTGAACTTGACGCTAGCAAATTTACGGTTTTGAGCGCGTTGAACGAGGGTGGTTGGATCTTGCTTAACATCAACCACAATGCTTGCTCTAATTATGATATTTACTTTTATTTTTATCGAATTGGAGGCAGCAGGCGAATTAGTTCCCAGCGAAGTTGTCACACATGAAAGCTTAGCCAACCAGCTGGCCAGCCAACACAGTGACAATAGAAACGACAAATCTTATTGCGAAAGCGCAAATAGTTGATTGACCGATAGCAAGCAAAGGCTTATTTATATTTACACATTCGCACGTTTTGCCAACGCCTTTTGTTTTGCTGGGAAACGTGATGAATGACTGCTTTCGGGATATTATGGCTTGCAGCTGATCGAACAACGTAATTGGCGCGCGGCGGCACTTTCAACCAACTTAATAATTCTCCAATGTTGATTTTATTAATTATTTCTTAGCACTTCACCCAAAAAGAAAAGTTACCGCTATATATATACTATATATATGATAAAACACAACTGATTTTCGCCAGGGTAGTGATATGCGAGCGATGGTGATCTATGCGCCACAAGCACTGATTGAACAATAACAAGCAACACTTGACAGCTCTGAATTTGGACAATTATAATATTCATGTCACCGCTACRTTGAGTCGCTGGATCACTTTGTGAAACGAATTTGACTGATATTGATCGCGCTCGGCGCTGCGACAGTTGTGMGCAAGGACTGCTGGACCGATCAACCACACACTGGACGACCGCACAAGTTCGCTGGCGGCGCGGAAATAACACTTCAACCGTATTGAAAGCTTGCCTAAGAAGTGTTGAATATATAAATGTTTCAACAACAACACATAGTGTACAAAAAAAGAAAAAGCATAAATAAGAACAAGATCAATGGGAGCAGCAACAGCTGTGGTAACGCGGCCAAATGAACCACTGCACACAGTGTATATGTACATACATACATACACTAGATGTAGATGCGAGTGTGTCTCAAGCTTTGCCATACAGAACGCTTACTCATTCCGCCTGCTTGCGAACATATGGAGAAGTCATAAAGCGTCTGTTTCGGTGTCGTCGACGGCGCAGTCGCCCGTGACGTAGTCATGATGATGCGGTAATTAATTGCCGTTAAAAACAAAAATCGTGTTATTATTGTTATTGTATCAAAATTATTATAATTAGTGTTAGCTGCACACAGTTGTATTTCTCGCTCTCCGCCAATACAGGTTAGGGTGGYCTCAAAATGTAGCGGGGAAACGTTTATATTCGATTTATTAATCCTCTAATTATGTTAGGTTTACATATCGAAAATAAATGTGGTATCCAAGCGAAGATGATTGAGATTTCGTTTGCCCTTCTTTTACGGACTAAAACGTACAAGTGATCATWCTGACTATAGCAATGGCGCTATATGTATATAAAAAAAAAACAAGTAAATGTATTATTGCTTTAGTTTTCGAAGCGTATTATAGTCTAAGCTTTACGCCTTCGTTTTCGGTGTCAAAACTTGAATTCATTATATTCGATTAGCTTGTGTGGTTTAAGACTATTTTAGAACCACCTTAATATACGTACATGCATATGTGCATAGTACAAGCGCTATGTTTCCGCATTGGATTCATTATCAGCGCTTTATCGCCAATCCCAACCGCCAGCAAATTTTTTTTATATTTATGACAAGTTTTGGGCGATTCGTATTAATTTGATATTGGTTTTAATTTGTATTTCCAAGGAAATCTTTTTTGAAATGCAGTGAGTTATGCATTTCTTTCACGCCTGATTTCATGACCTCATTATTCACGCGAACGAAAGAAAGTAATGGTGTTGCCGATGACGGTTCTGTAACTCCTGTTGCTGCGGTGAATGTTGTTGTAGACTGTACTGGCGCTACAATCTGCATAAAGCATAGTCGATTTTAAGCAAATATATGAAAAGACTAGTTTTGGAAAAATTTCGAAACTCTTACTGTAGCGTATTCCAGCTATTAGTATTGCTGGCTCCCTCATAATATTGTTGCAATATCAAGACGTGTAAGCGCCCCACATTGACTAGGCATTCGGAGATAAAACTAATTGTTATGCGCATAACCCCATTTGTATAGACTTTTATATACTTCATGTTAGGAATATGGACAACACGAGCCTATTACCGGGTAATGGTGGACTAATTACGCTGACGTGCCGCAAATGTAGTTAATGAAGTGAATTTGTATTTTGTACACAATTTGCCTCCAATGCGTGAAACCGTTAAAAAAGCAATTACTTTCATTGGTGGATACGGCTTGTCAGACCGAATTAAATTGAGCGCTTTAAAATAAAGTCATCTGTGTATATAAATATGCCGATTCCAATTTGTAATGTAATAATTTGCTATTGTTGTTGTATGTGCTAATTAAAGCAACTATATTCTTGATTAGTTAAGCTGTTTGTTTGCTTCAATTACTCTTGTTTGCTTAGTTTGTTTGAGAGAACATGTTACCGAAAAGCTTCGAGACCCTCAAAATTAAGATGTGACACCATGTGCTGTGCGCTTATTTTACCATAAGCCTATACACACGCGGCAAAGCGTTTATTTTATGTTTGCTTCCATCACTTATTAAAATGTTTTTCTTTTGATTTCTCAATTGTTTTATTTTTTTGCAACTTCATCATCGTTCCCGCAAGCCTTTTCAAATGCCTGCCTGATCGCTGATCGCCTGCACTATATCACTCATATTCGTATGTTTGTAGCAATGTGCATGTGTAGATGGCACTCGGTCAATCAGCGAGCCAGTGAAGCGCTCAGCCATGCGTTTTTAATTTCGTAGATCRCAGCCATGTTTCCAGCCACATAATCCACTGTCATTGAAGTGGCCCTATGGCTAATTATGCGAGGGTCTTTTTTTACTTTGAAACTCATATCTGGTTTTTGTTATTTTTCCTTACATATTTTTCTGTTTGTAACCTTGTAAATTAGTTGCAGAAGATACGCAGCAGCTGCCGGAAACGATCAACCGCTTTGCCCAACGGCGTTTGTAAGCACAATTCATCCAGCCCAACGTCAAAACGCATCACATCAACATAAATTACCAGACATCGCATCACAGCGATCCGACMSGCATGGCGTCGCAACGGATCAAAACGTTTTAGTTTGCAAGCATACACATGCAGATATACATATGAGCTCCGTTGTTTTGTTTTCAGTCCTTACTTTTTGTTCTCTTCTACATATCTTTTGTATATTTTACTTTTTATTGACCAAACTGGCCACTGGTCCTCTTTTTCGTTGTTTTTATTTACACTTCTTATTCTTATTTTTATTTAATTTTTTTTTTCTTCATTTATTTTTGCCTCAGCACCTCCCGGCTCGTTCACTTACTGCATTTACATTTGACACGCAGTATCGAGCTTTTACATTCGCTGTGTACACACTGCTGCCCTAGAAATCGATATATTTTCGCTTATTTCCAGTTAAATAATTTTAATTTTTAAAATTAAATTCATTATGTTTATGCACAGATGTTTCTCTTCTTCCATAGTAAGTGTACCAATATTTATTTTTAGCTTACTCCAGATTTTTCTATGCAGTTTTCTTGACTTTGACAGTCGGTCCACACAAGTCATTTGCTTTTCATACCTTTTCTCGCCAGAGCACCTTAGATCAATGGATTTATTCATTTATTTTAAATAACTCTAACTTACGAACGAAATYACTGCGCATAAATGGGGTCTTATATATAAATTTCACGTTTTCGTAAGATGCGAAGAAGTGACAAAATCGACTTTTTCTCTAAGATGTGACATGGCGATATGATGTGACAATTTATTTATACGTGTATATATACTATAGTGTATTATTGAGATGTTTATAAATAGTGTCAAAATCTACTCAATTTCTATTAGTTTATCCTCTGAACACCTAAGGATGTGTATAAGTGCGTAATTTAACCCACGCCTTGAAGAGATATGATGTGAAGTCATGTGATGAAATGATGTAGCAAAGTCGCTCACATAATTGGTATTATTAAGGACACTCATTTAATGTGGCACTTTTACATATATAAAACAACTGGCGAAATGGCAATATTGCAAYTTGAGTTAAATGAGCACTCGCTGACACTTTTGCAATTGAAGCTATTTTTCATTTCTTGTGATAGTTTTTTCTATATATAATATATTTAATCAGTTTATTTTCAAGTAATCAAATCATTTTCAATTTTACGGCGAAGAAGTCAAACGCTGATTGCCATGGGCTTTGTTTGCWATAAATGCCACAAGTTTGTTTTATTAAAATTAAAATCTTACATAAATTGAAGATCCCAAACATTTCYTTATGGAAATATGATATAAAAAGAATAAATAATTGAAACCAGAAATACAGATGTAAGTCAGCTGTTGTGTCGTAAGATTTACAATAATTTCTCGAATTCCCACTATCTGCCTTCGTTTCATTCAAATGTTTGTTACTATTATTTATAAAATCGCTTGTTTATTTTATTGCCATTATTTCATCTTTGGTGCTCTTGCTGGTTTTCGCTTACGCCGCGAGGCCTGACTCAACAGTAACAGAAATAGGCAAATCTTAAGTACACACGCTGATATGAAGTACTGAGCGGAGTTGATCGCACTTTAAGTTGTCGTAGAAACAAAGGTTCGCAGAACGAGGAGTCGTGAAAACAGACTCCTAACAGGAAAATCTTCTCCTTATATAGTTCGCGTATGCGCCTATTAAATACTATATGGCATAACTATTAAAACTTTATGTGGTGTAAAACAGTGGACAAAAAGAAAAGTTAAGTAACAGAACGGTGCTATGTACAAAGGGAAAGRAACAGTTAAACAAATTCAGAAAAAGGTATAGTAGGTGGATTGGGCTGCTTCATTTAAGAGCTTTTCTTGCAATGTCATTGACGCTGATTCTGTTGAGAAAACTGGTTTTAAAGCTATTTTGAATTTGACCCAATTTCTGTCACACGAGCTGAAGTATATTTTTTCAAATTTCTTGACAAGCAATTAGGGAATGCGTTGAGCTATAGTACTTACAGTGTGTACGAAAGTGTGRGTACAATGAACGTGTAACGAGATGTAAGTACAAACCTGCAAGAAAAGAGGAGTTGTGAGTAATATAATATACATTTGCAGATACATTTATAAAGACAAAATAAAATAAATATTCGCTCTCTCCAAAATAATGCTTGACCTTGCTTTTCGCATAGTTCATTTTCATACAACTTAGAATTATGCAAATATTTATAGATCGAAAAGTCATATATACTCGGACTCGTACCATTTTGGCGTGTGTAAGAATTTGTTTATATAAATTACTTGAATTCCACTGATTTGTTTATAAATTAAACTAATCATGCAATAATTTGGAATTCCTCTAGAATGGTTTCTTTGGTTTTGGCTGTTCTGTTCTTTTTTCACATTTTCGACACACTTTCATTTTGGACTTTATTCAACCATAAATTAACCGTTAAGTACCTGCCTAGTACTATACTTTTCAGCGGCCGCCCTCTTAGTTAGCTTGGCAACTTGTGTGTACCTCATTTTCTACTCTCTCTACCTATACACCTATATGTATTTGCTATTTAGGTATTCTTTTATTTACCACACCACTTGCCGAAATATTTTAAATCGTCTAATATTGAGTGACTCATGCACTCTCGCATACCAGCGACTTAATTTATAGCTTAATATATACTTGTATATAAATTAACAAATGTAAATAAATAATTAGATCCAACTGCAATAAAAATTTGCAAATTTATCTTTTTAATGGATTGAGTTGAACAATTGAGGCAAGTTTTTTAGTTCATGTTGAAACATTTTAACTAACTAAAAATTTTTACGAATTATCAATAGTCACATTGAACTCAGCACCTTCAAATATGCTCTCTGAGACATGGTTAAATGAACGAGAGATAAATTTATTGTTCCATGAGCAACAACAAGACAACAAAGACGCTTTCTTAGAGAGGAGACGCTTTCGTGAGAAGAATCTAACCTTTAAAAAGAAAGGCAACTGTTCAAAACCTAGATCAACTCAACCACATCTACTTGAAGTAGTAGTAAGTACAGGTATCCGCAATTTTACGGGCCATCGCTAGGCATCTTCTAAATTGTATTAATACTTAAAGATTGTATTGTGATATCTTCAAGATTAGTTGCTAAAGAATAATAATTTATGAGCGCAATGTTGTTAATGTAATGTCAAGACTAAGTTCAATACAGGGTTACTAATAATATTTTAAWATGRTTATACTATACGTGCATGCGTAGTTTTCAATGCGTTTCGCAGTTGTCAATGTGAAATCTTAAGACTGGTAATGACCCACATTTATTAGCATCTAATGCCCAAAGACTTATTGCGAATATTTAAGTGCAGACGTATGAATGCGAATGCGAAACCAAAAACCATGCAACAATTATACCAATAACTAAWCATTGTTGCGGGTCAGTCTAACAAGGGGCGGCGAGTGGTTACTCTTATGTAGGCAGCAARGGAAATAAACAAAAACAGCAACTGATAGCCACACGCGCGAACGCTTTGCTATATTGAACTGGTATTTATTTGTAATTACACACTATGATAAACATCAGTTAGCGCTGAAGCGAGAGAGGGTAAGGTGTGAGGCTGGACAAGTGTGTGACCACTTGAAAGCGCTGGTTAATAATTGTCAATATTTTACAAGCAAAACGAAAAATGCAAACAATTTTTAATTTTAGATTATTTAATTGGACGTGAAAAAGTGTATTAGTGCGGATAATACGCGTAGGAAACCCAAAACAATATAAAAAATATTTATTAAGTGGTAACGCATGCGCAGACATACTTTGCATGGTAGGCAGGTCGTAAATATGCCTTTTGAAATAATCTAACCGATTTCGTGGATTATAAAATCACAAGAGATTTGACTGAGAATAACTAGTAAAGTAATACCGTTAAGCCGAGTAAGCTTACATTGCTATACTTTCACAATTTAAAACGATGCGGCAACTCCAGGTACATCATGCCATTCCGGCAATAATCGGATAGACGACTCTTCTAGTAATCTACTTCGCAATGAACTATATAGTAAAGTTTTACAATTTTTATTGTGTACACACTCAAGTGCTGAACACATTGAGCGCGACAGACTGCAAGCTGCATC